>NC_041364.1:4179975-4402475 GCF_900634415.1 Cottoperca gobio
GGAGCTCTTTCCACTGATAAACCTTCAATATGAATATGCATATGAAGACATTTCGTTGAAAGGTTTAGAGACAGACGGAGATTGAGGAAAAGCATGGAGAACATTTCACTGAATGACATCAATCCTGAGCTCAGTTTTTAGTGCTTTCGACCTGCCATGATGGATTTATGTATGACTTTTTATCCCATACCCAAGCAGTCATCCATTTGATAGACGGAGGTGAAAGCATCACCCTGAACATGTGAGGTACAAATGAGGTATTTGTAGGTATTTTCAGACGGACACTTTATGTTAAAATGTTCCTACATGTTGTAGTAAAGTGTTTAAATCTCCTAGTAGTTATTCATTTGACATTGAAACCGATCTAAACATCCTCATTTCTGATTTATGTTACGGCGACAGCTGCTGCATCCTCAGCTCATTACCTGACCCTGCCTCCAGCTTCTGTGCATATATAGATGACAGCTATCAATCACTTTCTTACCTGTCTGCACACGGTCTGATCACTGTCAGTCTTTCTTTTGAACACTGGCTATTCTCTGGATTTTCTTTGCCTGGTGTGACTTTTCTATCTGCTTTGCTGTCATCCAATAATGCTTATTACACATAATTTGTTAAATTGTAATTTAACAAATTATGTGTAATAAGCATTATTGTTGGTTGAAAACATCAAATCATTTTTTTCCGAAGCCTATTAAATGTATTACTGCATCATTGAACTCCTTCTTGTTCTTTTGCTGTGCTGGTAGACATGATAGAAGCACAACAGCAAGATCAGGTTGTGCCGTCCGATTGTAATTTTGTACTTTGTGAATGAATTATCACCATATCGGTCCCAACTGGAGCAAAGCTTTGGACCATTTGGTTGACTAATGTAATGTCAAGATAATGATACTCTATGGGAGAAAATGCACAAAGACTATGTACTACCTTACAGTAAAGTATAGATAAGGTCCAAGTGGAAAAATTAATCATATTAAGTCGGAAATAACTTTTTGTAAAGAATAGTTCAACATTTTCAGAAATGTTTTATTTGCCTTCCTGATGAGAGTTCGTAGGAAAAACTTCTATTTTTATTGAACTTGGTGGAAGGGTGGAGCATAGGCCAAGGAAGACCCCATCACACTTTAGAGCAGATCTAAATCAAAAGGGAGGATACACAAAGTAGCATTCATGTGATGTCAGAATAATCTGAAAAATGAGTTCCCAACTGGGTAAGTCAGATCAACCACTTTTGGGAACCGTTTTCAGCGTGTTGTTTCAACGCTCTGAGCAGTAAACTGCAACGCATCTTCTTCGTAGCGTCCATGTTGTTTCAACATTACGACTTAAAGCTCATGAACAAACCGAAGTCGGAAGAACGACTTCCCAAATCGGGAAATAGGAGCATCAGAGGAGCATGTGAATGCACCAGTCGTCCACTGCTGCGTCATGTTTACTTTATAGACGTGAGTGGTATCTATCTTCTTACCTAACTCTCAGTAAGAATACAAATGAGCTTATTTCCTAAATGCTGAAATGATCCTTTAATAACTTGGTATTTATTCTGCTCTGTTTTTCTGAATTAACCTCAAAAGCAAACTTTACTCAGAGATGATAATGTTAATTAAAAAAACAGGGAACAATGAGTATTTATAACAGTGGTTAGTACACAGTACAGTATGTGCATGTAGGGCAGTTTTGCAAGTAGGATTTTTTAAATAGTACCCAAGCTGTTGGTTTTATAGCATCAAAGCCAACATCTTGTCTTCTTTGTACTGAGCTTACGGACCTTTACTGTGCTGAGCCTGATTTAGAAACATCTGGGCTTTGTTGCAGCATGCGTAAACTGCAAACTCTAATTGTGCGTGTATAAATTAAGTTGCCCTAACAAGCAGACAAAACATTAGACTGCCAGCGTGTGAATGCAAGATTTGTAAAAGGGCAAAAATCTCTCTGTGTGTTAATCCTGTTTAACACCATTATGACAGTTTTTCTTTTTTAACCTAAAGCTCCTCATTAAAAAGTCACGAGCGTGACGAATCCTGCTCTAGTTTTAACGGAGGTCTGTTTCAATTCCATGGCTCACTCTCCAAAGGAGAATTTAGCTTTAAAGCTGAATGCACCTTACAAGCGCAGGTGAACCATCAACTATCACTCGTCACCATGTTTTATATTTCACGTCCCAAAATATATTGATCTTCAACCGTGTTAGAGTTTAGTGAACACAGAGGAGGACTGAACATTTTAAAGTGAAGTCCAATTTGCGGCTTCATGTTGTGCTCTTTCATTTTACTTACATTAATTACAAAGGGCTCCTCAGAACCTCTTGATGGGTTTATCTAGATTAACTTTGTAGAATGGAACTGAAAATAACAGCTCAGAAGTTATTATCTGCACTTCTGCAGAAATTAAATTAATCACATGAAGGCACTGTGCATCCCTTGTCAGCTCACATCATCGCGTGTGTTAAAAACAAACTGGAGTTGAGGGTTGTGTTGCTTTTAGATAGCGTTTGATAAGGCTAGCCGTGTTTAGAACCCAGCGGTCTGCCAAGTTTAATATAGGTTCAGAGCCTTCAGCTATCAAGCTCCTCTCCAGTGGAACCAGCTTCCAGTTTGTGTTCGGGAGGCAGACACCCTCTCCACATTTAAGAGCAGGCTAAAGACTTTCCTTTTTGAAAAAGCTTATAGTTAGGGCTGGCTCAGGCTTGCCTGGGACCAGCCCCTATTATGCTGCTGTAGGCTTAGACTGCCAGGGGACACCTCCCTGCTCTCCTCCTTCTCTTCCTCTCCCCTCCTCTCCCTCTCTATCTGTATGCATTTATGTAAATGCATGTTACTAACTCATCCCCGGAGTTTCTGTGTCTCATGTGGCAGGTTGCCACTGATAAAGTTTACGTCAGGATCATGAATCGTGGCTGCGTCTGCTGCCCTGGTCCTGCCTGACACCGGGAAGCCTTTTTGACATTATCCTGGATTCAGGAAGTTTTTCCTTGTGCGATGCGAGGGTCTAAGGACAGAGGGTGCCGTATGCTGTACAGTCTGTAACACCCACTGAGACAAATGTGTAATTTGTGATATTGGGCCTATATAAATACATTTGATTTGATAGGTACAGTGTGAAAACAAGCATGTCTTCCGCTAAACTGGATATTAAAATTGAATAAACATTAATGGTTTACAAATAGAAAGTTGTTCCATTTCAAGTGATCAGATGTTTTTTTTTATGCTAAACTTATATAAACCCCCCCAGAGGGTTTATTCTTTCATCCAATTTAGGCAGCAGGAATCAAGCAGAACTCTGTCCCTTCTAAATGTCAGCCCCTTCTGTGATAACCTCTTTTATCTCACATTTTTATTATGTCTGTGTCTTGTCACCGTTACCCATCTACTGAAGCATGAATGCCAAAAAAGAAAACGTCGATAACGAGTGCACTTTCACAGAAATGCTGGGTGAATCTGAGGGAACGGTGCAAACTTGTTCCAGTCATAGATTTTCCTTCACACTTTTAAAAGCCCCAGACATAAGCGTTCACATTATTGATATTACCGTTTTCACGTAAGATTAATTGAAAGTGCCACTGACATCTCAAAATTGTGATTTTCTTCCCACAGTTAAGCGGAGACATTTTGAAATATCTCTACATACAATTTTTGATGAGTAAATTGGTCTGCAGGTGTGCTGGTAGTAGTCAGGGAAGTATATTGACTGCTAAACATACTTAATGTTGGTTTACAGGTCAACTACTTAATTACAAGCAAAAATCTTTTCTATTCTTCAAAATAATGAATGGTCATCACTATACTGTATGCTGATGCTCTGTTGGAGGTATTTAAATCTACTGTCAGTAAATCACTGAGTGATATTTTATGTGCCTGGGTGGCTACATGCCAATTTTGGTGCAACGCTTTGTGGAGACAAATAATAAAGGCTCCAGCAACAAACTTTGCTGCTTGGACGTGTTATGAACATGGATTATACAATCAATTTAATAATTCAGGTCTGATCTTTGTCAGTAATGAGGCCTACATTCTGTATGCAAATTGCTGTAATAACTATTTAAATAAGTGCTGTAATTAAAGAAAACTGGCATAAGGTCTGCGCGAGAAACCCAGCAGAGTGTTGACGGCCATAAATAACATCGTATGCAAAATGTCTTTACGGAGCAATTAATATAACAAGCACAGGGACGCAGTTGAACGTCAGTATCAAAGATGTTTTAATGGCAGGATGTGTGAAGTAAAAGTGACTCATTTTGTAACGCCGTCCAGAGATTGAAACAGTGACGCACAAACAGTTATAAATAAAAATGTTCAATATCGTGGTACGACAATCCTTCTAAAACTATTTTAAGCTTGTAAGTGTTACAAACAAGTGGGCATTTTGAGATTAACTGAAAACAAAAGCATGATGGTGACAAAGTTATTTTCAACAATACATTTTAAATAACAAAATGCAAAGTAGACTTCTTTGAATGAACCAGAAAGCATGAGGGTCGCTCCTGTAAGACACTGCCACCAAATGTTAGCGCAGGTACAAACCCTGTTAGAGAATGCTTTACATTCACGTCAACCCTCATGCATTTTGGTTTATTTTAAATGTGGGTTCAAACAGTTTTATAAAACCAAAAGAACATTTTCTGAGGAAATATTTGTATATATATATATGACAGTATATGAAAATATGACAGCTGCTTGATGTTTTCACACGCCAGTCTTAGATCTTTGAGAAGGCGGTCAGCACAGGAGCCGGTCAGCACGACACAGGAGGCCAAGGAGAAGATGAAGCAGTTGAATAATCCCTGAGGAGGAAAAACAGGCGCGAGGCTCTTAAATGTTTTCTAAAACAAGGTTTTTCTCATCGATTGCCAATAATGATTAAAAACAAACAGGGGGGAAGAAATCTTTGTTTTCCTCAACAACTTTCACCCGTACTACAACACATCCATCTGCCCAAACACACAGGCAGCCACAGAAGACACTGTGTGCTAAATTATGCATCCTGAACCAAGTTAAAAAGTATAGACCCATACCTATTATATACCTTAATGGTAACACAAATACAGTCGAGAACATCTCATTCATTCGGATGAAGTCACGCTCTCTTTGGTAAACTGTGGCCGTACACTTAGTAAATGAGTCGGACATGCATTAAGGAGGTAATATACACCCATATTAATCATGATCGGTGTTGTGGTTTTCACCTTAATCTCTTTGAACACCAAGGATCCCCACAGTCCTGCAACCAGACCGTATCCCTGCAGAGAAAACAAACACTTTTTATTGAGCTCAAGCCAACGATTCAAAATCATTTACTTTTTAATCCGTTTCCACTTTAAGGTCTCGCAAAAAGGAGTTTTTTTTGCTATACCACCATCAGGAAAAACGTCAACATCAAAGTCTAAATATAAAATGTGCAGATTTGCTGAGCAGTCATGCTGGGAAATTACTGAATTTCTGACTGTAGAAGGATGTCGACATGCTAAACTTAACTGAAACATCCGGAAAAGACGGCCGCAAAATGTCTGAGTGATTTTCTCGTCATCATTGACAGATTCAAAATGAAGATGTGAACGCTGGTCAATCCAAGTGGTGGCAAACAGACAGCATTTCAATTACCCAGCACATCCAGCTGACAGGACAAGGTGTACTTACTGCAGTGACAATGGGAAAGGTAATGACAGCACTCAGGTAGTTATTGGCCAGGAACCAGCTGTATGTGGCCAATACCCACATCAACCCGGACAACAGACCTGAAGGGGAGAAGGACACAGGAGTGTACTTACAGTACTGTACATAGGAGATGAGAGATGACAGTTCGTAGGATACTCAAGCAGAATCAAAAAAAGATAAGTAATTCCAGGAACTAAACTTAGCCATTTATCAACTTATAGCCTATATGGGCGCAATTAGAGCAACATAATGCAAGAGTCGGTATTTTTGTGATTTAGTACCCCACAGTGTCAGAGTGCATTTCACGTAGGCTATACACTGCAGTCATAAATATGGCCAGCTGTAACGTTACATGTGCCATTTCTATGATAAACTAGTGAATCACCAACTTACACAGCCAAGCAACAACAAGCAAGTGAAACATCACAAGGGAAAGCAAGCCAGCCAATGCTACTAAAACTGTTCCGTTGCCCGCTCCCTCAGCATTTCTCCCGCTCCGGGGCAGTGGTCCATTTCTCTTCTGCTATTGGTGTAAACACCAACACTCCCCCGGTGAGACAAGCTCCCAGTCTTGGCAGCACGACTAACTGCGCTAACAGCTAATTACCTGATGCCAGCTAATGTGCACCTGCAGGTGGCAAAAAAAAAAAAAAAAAAAAAAAAAAAAGCTGTTGCAAATCAACCTCGTCTTCCTGTCTTAGTTGGAGCTATTATTAAACACTCGGTGACCCCTGGTGCATGACCGCTTCACAGAAATAAATCAACATGTGAAAAATGCTGTTATACGGTAGCCAGAACAATAGTTCCTAGTTGTTAAGACTCCCTGTCTGAGCTGCACAGTGTAGTAAACAGTTGCTCCTTTTTGGCTCATGGTTTGAAACCCCTCATCACAAGTCATGGTCTGAGTTTGGACATGAACTATGAGCACATTTCCCTTTTAGACAGTTTAATTTGTGGCCTGAACAGGTGAAAGTATCCAGAAGAAAAAACGCATTTGGAGAAATTCTCTTTTACATTTCTTTAAAACATGTAATCTGCAGAATACTGAACAAATTGATGAATCTTTTCACTCGTTTTAAGGAAATACAAGTCAAGTTAGACAAAATGCACGAGTAAAGTGTGACATTTTTAGCTGTGATCTTGCGGCAAAATGTCTCAAAAATGTCTATAGAGTTAATAAAAACCTAAAATCAACAGTGTCATGAGTTAATGCCTTAGATTGTACAGTTGGACCTATTAAATGAGTTTCAAGCAGCTGAAAATTTCAATGAACAATGAACGTCTGACTGATAAAGTGCGTTACCTGGGAGGATGATTCTGGAGTAGACCCTGGGCCTGTTATTCATGGCGGCACAGTAGATGGCAAAGTACACAGGTGCTGGCAGCAAAAATGCCAGAGCAAAATGCATGAATATAGTCGAGGTCTGTAAAGAAGCGACAGTTTTACATTGCGTTTGAATCCCTGTAAGTTTACAATAAAATACATACATGGATATTCCTTTGCTTTTAAGGTCAGTCAATAACAGTTAGCACTACTGTAAAGCTATAGAAAAGGCAATAAATACTTTATTAATCCTTAAGCTACCCCATTGACACGGACTTTAGAGAGTCTCTCAGGAAACTGGATATTAAATCCGAGTTGCTGGAGGATCCAGTGTTATTTATAGGCCAACAGTGCGATACAGTCTAAAACCCGAGAGGGAAAGTCAATGTGAAGGCAGTTCTGAAAATACTGAAAACGTACCATAGGAACTGGCTCCATGGAACATGCTGTCACGGCATGATGAATGGCACTTGATGTAGAAGATGGGCGTGTAGGAGGACCCGTACAGCAGGCCCGACACAGCAGCAAGCAGGCAGCCTCTGATGAAGAGTGACACTAAACTGAATATGGATTGATTTTAAACCTCCACTGAGACAAAACTTGCAAAATTGAAAAATTGACCATTGCATACAAAATAGATTCTTAACATTTATACCAATCAAGCTAAACAACAGTGGATAACAGACCGTGCACGACAAACTGACTTTTGCAGCATTATTTCTTGCAGTTTGCTTCATTGAGTGCTTCATTGAGTGCTTACATAACACCCCCCCCCCCCCCCCCCCTTGCTTATTTAATTATTTCTCTGCTGCAGCCCATTTCCCCAGTACGATACACAACACAACAAACACATCATGTTACATTTAAAACAAAGATGGCCAGCAGCTGTATTGAATAACTAAAAGGCTTCTGGTGAAAGCCTGGGGCTTGAATTAAAATATTTCTTTATCCTTGAGGACTATTTCTACTAATAAGTTAATCAACGTTTCATAAACCTCTTCATAAACCTTTCCTTAACTGTGCTTTTAGCTCGCAAAATCAATATTGTGGTTACACAGCCTACTAATGAGTAGAGCTCACATGAACCGCCTGGTCTTCGGTCCAATGACATCTATCCAGAACTCGGAGGAACTTGGACAATAGCTGCTCGAATTTGTCCTCTGCAGAAAAAGACATCATAACATGACGTCATGTTGTCTTTCAAATCCATCAGAAGACAGTAAACGGTTAAAATTCATCACGACACACTTGGAGGAAACAGGAATCGATTGTCCTCGAGAGGATATTGGTACAATTATATTGGTTGGAGTGCGATTAGAAATGACAACGATCAATACACTCACCCTGTCGAGAAGTAATGGAATCGATTCAGAGTTGCGATGCAGTTCCAAGTTTGTTTTTACAAAGAAAAAGATCACGCCACTGGAACAAACACAAGTCATATCTGTCATCTGGTATCCAAAACTTCAGACTGTTTTTGTTCCTGTCGCAGATATTAAAAACTATCGCATGCATATGCTAAGAAGGTGGGACACTTTACTTTCAAATGTGCAGTTTACCTGAACAGACACAACCCAGCGCCACAATAATTTAATAGTGGCCTGGAAACTTCCTCTGACGTAATCCCAAACCAGCCAAACCTGTGAGAGACGGTCATACTCAGACACTCAGTTTCTTTTAAACATACATCTATAACAGGACCCGACAAACTCATTGTCCCAAAATCCCCTCATTTAAAAGTTATTAACTTAAATCTAGAAAAGTCAGCAAGAGAGAAATTGATTTTTCAAGTCTAGGTGGAGAAGCATTTATTAATCTGACTCACCTTGAAGTGGCCCAGCCCACCAACAAACTACAAGAGCCCCAAATTAAACTCCCGAGACCAAGGCCAATCGCTTTAACGATTGGAACAACGGTTATATTCCCTGTAGATGACAGAGGAAAACAAGTTAGACACATGCACGTTTCATACAGGTAGAGAGATGTGTCTGCACTCTTCCAATGTCCACGAAAGAGTCAGCAGTGCACACGGTTTTGGCCAAACTAGGAAAGAAATTGTGCAAAGTTTTATGTTTTAACATTATGCACATTACAGTTGAAGGCTACATCTGCAGAACACCTCTTTGGATTTATTGCAGGACTGTTTTAGCCGTATGTATCTAACAGACAGGAGTCTAGTAGGAAATTGGGATAAAGTTTGTCATCTCTCGCAGGAACAGTATCAACATGATCCTTGCAAATGGAGTAAATCTACTCCTGCTCGACTCAGCCACACTCAATGGAGACTTGCTCCAGTGAGACAGAAACTACATTCAATCACATGAAGGATTACAAGGTTTGATGAGATGATACCTGTAGCCCAGATGACACCTCCAAGCATCACAAAAGGATAGAATTTGGGCGACTGCAGCATCAAATCTCCAATCATAGATACAGCCCATATCGCTGCACAGTACACCCACTGGAAAAACATACCTGTTGACAGAACACGGGCACCTTCTCATACAAATGGCCAACAAAAAAACACTTGTGTATTTCACTAGAAAACTTGTTTTCCTAGAAAGTAAGAACTCTTACCGTCTCCTGTCTCTAATCTTTTGAGAGGAACAAAATTGCTTCCATACAAAAGCACAGCAAACAAATTTGCAGCAATTCCATAGGCAAAATGAGTCATATTGATGGGGTTGTGGGCAACTTCAAATGTTTCCAAGTTGCCAGTTCCATCATGTTTGCCGCCTTCCACACCTGGAAGAATTTATTTAAAAGCAGAAACAAAATTATTGATTTTAGACCACGCACCGTCCTCAGGCTCCCTCTCATGAATCACTGACAGTCACCTTGTTCAGCTGCATGTTCGGTGCAGTTACAGCTCACCATCGACAGCGTTGCAACAAATAAAAGCAAAGGAGGGACTCTTTCTTTAAGCATGTTAAAACTAAATTTTGTTTTCTATGACGTAGTCGGTGCACAGTATTTACAACAGCAAAATGCCATGTGTGTCTGCAGTGGAGAGGAGAAACACTCAGCCAGGTGCTGCCAATTATCTAATCACTCAATCTGACAGACAGGCTGCACAGGAAACAAAACAGCAGGGGTTTAAATACTGTAGAGCAGACGGGAAATACAGTCTTGTGAGCTATTTCTCATCTCCAAGAGAGAGTTGAAATACATTAAAGGTCACAGTTTTACTCTCATGGTTGTGGCATTGATGAAATATTAGATGAATTGCCGTAACATTTAAACTTTAATTGACTTAAATGATCTCAATATGGTTGTTCTGGTTGGGGAAAGTAAAATTTACCACGACAATTATTTGACAACTGTAGATACTTTGCAGATTCAGATTAATAATACACAATATAATAAATTATATAATATTATAGATTCAAATAAAACCGAAAGCTACCCAACACAAAAAGTATTAACCCTAATTGTAACCCTATATATATATATATATATATATATATATACACATTTGAATGCATGACTTTTATTTGTATTTCTTTACTGAGTTATTGCTACTTTTACTACTTTAAGTACAGGATGTGAGTACTTCTTCCATCTCTGCAGGTTTAAAGACTCCTTCGCCTGGCAGCACTTGTTGTGGATAAGTGCTGTCCTCGGTATTCTTTATGGAACACAATACTTCTATATTTAGCTGTTTTTATCCTGGTCAGGAAATCCTGTACATAGTTTGCTGCGTCCAGCCTGCATTTCCCCTCCACAGGAGAAGAAAGTTGTTTCCTGCTGTTAACTTTTTCCCTTTTCACATTTATATTCTTTTGCGTTTTATTTCCCCCCCCTCAACCAATTAAGAATTAAGGAAGTGGACCAGCAGATGTCGCCTAAAACGCGTGTCTGTCGGCCTGTAATGGATGAAATGTTCTTAGCAACTTAAATAATCACCTTCGAATGATATGTTAGCACTGCTAACTGCTATGATGTCCCTCAAATTCATATTCATGCTGAAAGATCAGCATGGGATGATATCCAAAATATGATAAGACTATTTTATTTGCTACTTTTTTTTTAACTTGAGTTCTTATGCAGGATATTTAATAAAGTTAATAAACAGAAACATCATGTTTTGTCCGCATTAAGGCATATGCAGGCTGATGCGGTCACGTGTCCCTTCAGTGCTTATTATTAACCATAAAGGATTATATCTATATCTGAAAGAAGAAAGGGGGAAAAAAGTTCAGGTCGCCTCATGTTGTGTTGGAGGGTGGTTTCCCCAGCCCGTCCATCCCCTTCGCAGTTGTCTCCGTGAATTATGTGGCCACATATCCTCCCTTCCAAAATGAGTTTCGGAAGTTGTGCGCTCCTCCCTGCTTTGAGTTTGGCTAAAAAAAGACACTCAACCATGATAATAACATAAGTTCTAATGGGGAAGTGTCGCTTTCACTGGCTGTTCTTCCCTTCTCTAAGACTGACCAGCAGCTTTCGGAGGTGCCCTGTTTCAAACAGGAGTTTGATAATTGCGAGTGTGTGTGTTGTGTATTTGTTATTGCTGGTTTCACAAGCTGGATACTCGAAGCAGCACCGGGACAGAAGGATTGATAAAGACAACTACCGACACACTCGTGGATTGTATAATTTGGATATTAGTGATGCAGACTATGTGGATTTGCAGACCGGTGTTGGCTTTGTGGTCCCGACACGGTCCAACGTGGTGTATATAACGCTGAAGTCTAAGCGCCTGAAACCAGCAAATATTCGGGGTACAATCAGACCAAAACTGAGGAGAAAAGTGAGAAGGAATAAGGAGGACGATTCAGCTTTTACGCAGAACAAACTTGGCACTTTGGAGTGGGACGCGGGCCAAATTAAGCGCAACTTTGCACCCAAGACTTCCTCGGGAGAAACCAAGGATGTTTATTATAAATCTTTAGATATAATCCATACATCTCACACAGATGCACAGGCAGACACTCACATTAGTTCTATCCGAATCTACAGCCAGAGGGCACCGCCATGGTTCAGCCCGCAGGACGTGGAAGCCATGCGCTTTCTCGCGGATGCCAAAGTTTTGCGCATCAAAGAAGTTTCTCATGGAGACTATCCGTCCCTTTTGATATTTGAGGGCGAGACAAACGTTTCAAAGACCAACCAACAACACACACAACGGAACAATATATGTGGAGGTCAGTGCGGAGTGATCAGCAGCCCCGTGGACACCACCGAGGTCTTTGCTTTCCATCTGGACAGGGTGCTGGGGTTCAATAGGACATTACCAGCTGTAAGCAGGAAGTTCAGCTTTTTACACGGTATGTCAACAGACACGAGGACAGAGTTTCTTAAGTACTCAGTTAATTCATAACTTTACTGAGTGTGTTTCTTAGTAAGCATGACTGATGATAATCAGAGAGAGAGCAGTAGGGAGGGAGGGGGAGGAAACTGAATTACATTTTCTAACTTGATTAGTTGGCTTCCTCAGATGAACTCCTTCAGGTTACTAAGGGTCCTTGTTCCATCATCAGAACCACAATATTGTAATGTTTTCTATGGAGACACAGACTGAACAATACTCCCCTGATTAAGTGAATCTATGAATCTTTGTCATAGATGTCTTTGGAGGTAAATGTATTACAATACAGACTAATCACACACGCCCTTTGAATGTCTTTTGAGTCACTGAATGTCAAGTACAAATGAAATAAGGGATTTATTTAATCAGGTGCTCTGAAGCTGTGGTGTAGTGGTGGGAGAGATGAGGATCCTCACTCTTGAGTCAGGACTAGTTCCTAGCAGTGCAGACCAAACAATATCCACATATGTCCAAGGCAGAATACTAAGACAGGTCGTTGAAGGCATCAATTCAAACTTCTACTTTTGCCAGCAATTTGAGAATGTTATGAGCTCTTAGGGGCAAAGAGCAGGTTATAGAGAGCCACTGACCCCGTTCCTTTCTTCTCCACACCACCATCTGTGTCTCTTTTTACTGTCTGCAAGGGGAAAAGAAAATGTTAGTTTTTCTCCTTTGCCACCAGATAACACATCATGTTTCTGGGAGTCTGGAAAGAAGATGGTTTCGTCAAATGAATAAAATAAAAGCATAACACTATTTATACATTTTCTAAGTCCTGTACGTTAGACAAAATGATGAGGTCATCCTGTGCAGGTGTGTATGTGTTAACCACTGAACAGCTGCTGAAATCGGACCATATAATCCTTTCATCCTCCCTCTCTAGATGGCCAGCCCTGTCCAGTGGTGTCATGGGATGCATCTCTCTACCCAGAAGGCCTTGCTGCAGGCTGGTCCACCGTGAGGTTGACATGGGGGGAGTACCAGAGCTCCCTGAAACAGAAGTGTTGGCATAAAAACATCAGCCCGAAGCCTGACTCCGGCTGCTCCACCGTTCATCACTACGAGTGGAGTAAACTGGCTCTGTTTGACTTCCTGTTGCAGGTAACACAAGTGATAATGACTCACAGAGATAAACAATCACAGATTTATCAGAAAGTGAAACCAAAGTCTGTAACTTTTCTGTCCTTCAGTTTGCTTTTGTGCCGTTACTGCCTCTCTGGGCTTTTATTAAATCCCCCAAAGATGCTTCATAAATGACTTTGGGAAAGATCTTTACTTTGGCTGAATAGATGTCTTGTTTCCTGTGGGGAAGGTCTGGAACTCTGATCAGGCATTGAGATCACATCTCCTGAGACTTGTTTATCATTTCATGATGATGAAGCGGTGAACATGGCGTGAGGAAATGAAACATACAGACTTTCAAATAGATTGGATACCTTGTGAACTGTTAAGTCAGTGATTGAGGTCATGACGCAGCGTTGACTGTGAATCTTTGTTCTTTATTTCAAGTTCCTGATGAATGAATTCATATTGTTCAGTTAAGAGAAACAGATTGGGCACATAATAAATCTGGTCAAAGACGCAACTACCCGGAATATAATGAAGATATTACATTGGTTTCTTTTGAGAATGAAAAAGTAGATAACAAATCACATCTGTTCAAATCGTAGAAACTTTCTTGTCCTGAACGGACCCTCGCAGGCTGCTTCCTGCTCACAACAAACATGGCTGCTTTCTTACTGAGAAAACCTCCAATATTCTCTGGTGGTGAGTTTAATCCCTTTAGACCAGGTGTGTCAAACTCATTTTAGTTCAGGGGCCACATTCAGCACAATTTGATCTCAAGTGGGCCGGACCAGTAAAATCACAACATAATAACCTGTAAATAACAACAACTCCAAATTTTCGTCACAGGTATCTGGAACAGTATTTTACTTTATGATCAAAACAACTAATTATTACACTTTGCAAAGTCATCCAGCGGGCCGGATTGGACACTTTGGCGGGCCGGTTTTGGCCCCCGGGCCACATGTTTGACACCCCTGCAGTAGGGGGTCCCTGCACCACGCTACAACAGTTTGGGGGTCCTTGGCCTGAAAAACGATGAAGACCCCTGTTCTACACAAGATGGAAAAGCTTTAATCAATTATGTGAATGAATAATTAATGAGAAGAAACAAAAAACTTTAGAGCGCCAAGAAAATAAAAGAATATTGTTTTTACAATCACACATTCAGACACGGTGACATTTATGTGTTTCAGCCAAGCAGTTTAAATCCTCTTGATTATGTATTATGTATTATGTATCCCATTAAAGCTCCTGCGGGCCAGATTGGACCCTCTGGCGGGCCGGTTTTGGCCCCTGGGCCGTATGTTTGACACCCCTGCTTTAGACTTTACCAAAGATTTACCCCCTCAGTTCCTTCTTGATCAAATCCTCATTTTCATATTACAGTAAATTTACTAAATACATTCCTGACACGATTTTCCTTCTCATCTCCCAAATCCCGGCGCACACTTTGTGAAAGTTGTGCCAATAACATGGTTTAGCAAAAAGAGATTGACGGATGGGTTGGAGGTGTAGTTGGGCTTATGGGTTTCCAGGTCCGTGTGGAGGAAGATGTATGAGAATCAATCTAATCAAATAATCAAGCAGCATTCTTCATAATAAAATGATTATGTCGTCCGTGTGAAGATGTAAAAGGGAGCTCGTCAATATTGCAAATAAATTGTCCAGGGCAAGAAAAACTCCTGCGCTGACCATTAAACATAAAAAAGAAAAGAAAATCATAAATAAATCAGAACTGTAAACTCCACGTTTCTTTTTCAGATTCACAACCGTCTGGATCAGAGCTGCTGTGGATTCAGGCCGAGGCAGGAGGACGTGTGTGTGGAACTCGGCCTCAAGGCTGAATGTGGGGAGCAGAAGCACATACGGCTGACAAACATCGTCCACAGGGGAGACGACCCCCGACACCTGGTCTTCACCAACAACAAGGGCTTCTTCGACCGCAACGAGGACAACCTGGACTTCAGGGTCCTGGAAGGAATCAAAGAGTAAGTGCGGATCACAGACATTGTATTTATTAGGTACTGGGGATTTTCATTTTTAAACGAGATTCAATTTCTCTCAGACTTTGTTTGTTGTACTTCAAACATCAGAAACTGCAACGTGTGAACAATGGGCCTCATTCATGACACTTCGTAAATAGCCTGCAGATCTTTACTTGTGCTTGTTTTCATGAGCCGTTTTCCAGAATATTCCATACAACATTTAAATTAAACCAGAAAGCAGATTTGAAACTCTGAAAGTAACACACACACACACACACACACACACACACAGACTGCAGGGGCTGGGGATCGAACCACCGACCTTCCTGATCCACAGTAGTGTGTTGAATCTCTGCCGAGCCTGTTCACAAACAATAATCTGTAGACACGAAGCACTAAGCAGTTTGTACAAACAATATAATGGCATTGTGAAATGTTCAAATCCTGTTTTGATCGTTTCAATTTGATGTTTTTTTATGTTTACTTTTACCTCACAAAGAACAGTAAAATGTGTGTTTTTGGTTTTGAACCTGGGGGGGCGTAATACTGTGTTCTTCCTTTAATGATCTGCTTGGAAACCTAAACGTAGTCAACAACCAGTTTTAGTCGTACAAACATTTAGCAGAACTCTGCAGGCAATAATAAAATCCACTCAAAACTCTGTGATACACAAACTGTCTCTGAGTCCGGCAACAAAAAGCACTTTAGTTCCTCAACAAGCAGTTATAGGAGTCCAGTCAGCTCCGAGCCAGCTGCCTCACAAGCTTCACATGTTATATGATCTCATTTTCCATCTCTGCTGATCATTCATTCATGAGTGGAGCCTTTACTTGCAAGCTGTTCAGATGTCAAACTAAACACCAGAAGTACTTTAATCACTTTAAATACTTTAAGTCTGTATTCATGTCGCTCAAATTTGCTCATGCAAATGTCTTCAGAGGCAACCGATGCTGAATATGAGATTGGGTAGGCGTACGTTTAAGTCAGCGACTGTAAAGGAAGATAGTCAACATACATTATAAAACACAGAATTCTCTTAATTTAGTAATCTCTTCATGAAACCGTCTCACACAGGCACAGTTCTCATGTCACGACGGAAATTTCCAGTATTTAAGCAATAAACCATCTTGCTGGAAGCTTTTATAATTACTGTTTAGAGGTAAATCTGTATGAGGCACTTAATGTTACTTTTCCAAAACTTTTCTACCACACGCCAGCTGTTGGCAGACATGTGTGGGCTCCAGCTAGCTAACATTACTCATGGAATAGTTGTAATGCTAACAGACTACACAAAGTACACTAGGCTAGAACCGGTTTCAAGCACAGAAGCCACCTCGCACACGTAATGCTAACAATACAAATAACGCAGTTTCACTCGGGTGAAGGTGTAGCAGATTTGTCTAGACTTTTATGAATCCATTTTTCTTTTGAGAACACTAACTCGTTTAAGAAGCTAACACAGATGTATATTAATTAAATTGGGTATAAGTGCATTTACTTATTTAAACAACTCTCAAAGTTCACTTTTTTGAGTGCAACGCTTGTTAATTGTATTGCATCTTTTTCAGATTACAACCTCTATCACGAAATATGATTTATTTTACAGTTTCACAAAATATACCGGCCAACTGTCGTCCTGTTCCCTCACTGGGAGTGTGCGTAGTTGCTGCTTTGCTGTGCACCTACATGCATACTGTAGAGAAGTACAACATGTAGTTTGAAGTTTCTCACGAATCATCTGGCTGTTATCTGTGTTGTTCTTTTGTCTCTGGTTACAGTTGTCTTCTTAATATTGCAATGACAAAGATACACATGTGTCAGGACAGACAGATGAGGACCCAGGAGCGCAATTTCGAGATCAAGGATTTATTGAAACACACACACACACAACAGAGCCGAATGAGGCACGGCAGTAGTACAGTTCAGGGATATTCAAAACTCGTAGTCGTAAGGCGGAAGGCAAGTCGGGTTTACCGGGGCTGGAGATCAGAGTAGTAGGGGCAGGGCGGGGCAGGACGGGGCGGGGCAGGGCAGGGCGGGGCGGGGCAGGGCAGGGCAGGGCGGCAGGCAGGCAGGATTCCGATGCAGGCTTGCAGACGATCTGACAAGTGTGGACTGAAAAACAGGGCTTTCTATACAGGGCATGATTAGTGGTAAATGCAGTGCAGCTGGTAGGTTAACGAGGGTGGAGCAGAGCAGAGACAGGTGGAGGTAATCAGACAGAGTAGAGAGAGCAGGGAGCAGAGTGGCACATAATTGAAAACAATTAGTGGTGTTACCAGATAGGGAGAGGGCTCATGACACATATGCATACATTTTCAATAACATCAACTATCAACTGTTCAACTATTTCTATTTTTAGCAGGTTGGTAGAGGCACTTTCATTCATAAAAACAGTGTATTATAGTTTCTCCCTTGAGAACCAATCTGATTATTTCTGCTCCCAGCCAAGAGCAGCTCGGCCTCTGAGACTTGTACCTGAATCCAAATTGATTTCTGACTCCCGTTCTGTCTGTCCAGGCTCCCAGAGCCGGCGGTTTCGGTGCTGAAGAGCAAGAGGCTGAGGGAGAAGCTCCTCCAGTCTCTGTTCCTGGACCAGACCTACTGGGAGAGCCAGGGAGGCCGGCAGGGCATCGACAAGCTGATCGATGTAATTAAGAGGCGGGCCGACGTCCTCCTCACCTACATCAACGCTCATGGGATCAAAGTCCTCGCGATGAACGTGTGATGAGTGTCGAGCCTCAGGACCGTATCATTCTACCCTGAAATATTGGAAAGAAGAAACAAGATTAATGAATAATTATAGATTTTTTAATGCTTTTGTAAAACAATTATCCTGTAGCTAATGAAGGACTTATTATAAATTGCTCACTATTCTTTCCAAGTTATGTTGTTTGTGTCCTTTGCATAAGTCACCGAGAACAGCTTTAATTTAACTTTTAAAATGAGCCAAACTTCTTGTACTTCAGGAAACTAGTCGTGTGTCATTCTTCCAAGTCTGTTTTCCTTTCTTCCCCGAAGGCTAGAACACTGCTGTCACGATGAGTACAGGATATACTGCATATATTTATATATATAGCTATAACTTCTGCTCTTCCTCAGGCCTGCAGTAGGCGAAGTGTAATTTGCATTTTATATGAAAGGAATGCACAAAATGATACGTTGTTTTCTTCTCTGCTGCTCGAGTGTGTTGCAGGATTAAGATGTTGCTAAAGTATGTTAGCGCATAGCTAACAAGCCACGACCCAAATGCACTTGGAGCGATTGGGGTCTCACATTATACACTGAAAAGACGATTAATCTTGTGTACAAAAAACACATTATCATGAATATTGCACATTGGAAACTTTGCATAGTGACTGTACCTTTAAGATTAGACGTCAGATGGTGTTACTCTCTTTTATACACATTATTTTCAGTTTCACGACAACAGCATCTTTAGCTGCAGCCATTTACACTGTATTTATTTATTTTCTTTAATTGACGAAGATGTTCGAGCATCAGATGTTCAATAATAACATTTCAGCTTTGATTAATAAAATCTTTTTTGAGGAAAATACGTCTAATTTTTTGACTATCGTTCATAACGTTTTGGCATTATGGCATTTTGGCTTGAAATATGGCAACATTTGATGACCTGCAATTTAATTTAAATCTACTTCATTGTGATTTTATAACACATTTGGCACTATATATATATATATATATATATATATATATATATATATATATATATATATATATATATATATATATATATATATATACAATCTTAAAACATACATTAGCAAATACATTTTCCTCATGTCTACGCAGTATGTGTCAAAGCACGGTCAGAAATAGTCTGTGGCTGTGTAATGTGAGCCCGAGCGTGGTGTCGTGTTGGGCTCTGAGAGTTGGAGTCGTCGGGGCTTTGTGGGTTATTTTCTCGTGTCCGTGCCGGGCATTCACTCGGCTGTTGTTTTAACCCCTCGTCACCCGCATTAGTGTGTCAGTGGGGTCCATGCCTCTGTGTGTTTGTGTTAGACCCTCTAGTTCCCAGAGTGCTCTGCAGCGGAACCAGCCTTCCACATACGAACAATATTATTCTACCGTATTACATATAGATGAAGTAGAGGTACTTTTCCAGAGGGATACGTTGTGCCTTCAGCATTATTCAAGCTGCAATCTATGAAATCAATAAAGTCTCTTTCCACATTTTGATGGGGAGAGACAACTGATGTTCAAACTACTGCAGAGGAACAAACCCATGTGTGACTTGGTCTCATGTGATGTGTTAACAGCTATCTGGGTGAAGGAACATGTCCTGCACAAGTCTTTGATCATTTACTGTGTAAGGGATGAAATTACACACTGAAGGAACACGTGATTTACAACACTATTATATTATTATACTAGGTTTCTGACTTTCTGGGTGTTTTGAACAGACTTTATTTACATTGTCAGCCAGACAGTGGGGCTTCCCCCTGTGTCTGCAACTAACAATCATTTTTTATTGTCGATTGTTTTCTAAATAAATCGATGAATCGTGTTCAGTGAATACTGTCAATCCCAGTTTCTCAAGGTCAAGGAGATCTTTACTTGTCTTGTTTTGTCTGAAACCCAAATATATTCAGTTTAATATGATATAAAAAAGGGAAACGTAGATATGCTTTGCACTAATGCAGTGATACAGAACAACAACGCGCTACGCTTCTTATCATAATTACATTTGCACAACACTTTGGATGTACCCTGCTGAAGTGTTCCAGGTCTCTTTAGCAAAACACAGAAACTTTATTTGATCCTGAACAAACAAATTAATTTGTTAAATCTATAGTGAAAGTTTAATAAGAGGAAGCAAATATGTATTACCTTAAAATGAATGTGCCTTATTGGAAAATGCAAATCGCATGTCTTCAGGCAAGTCATACACATTTAAATATCTTGAAAATGCAAATTTAGTTGAGCAGGTTTTGGCTTGAGCAGTGAGAAATATGTACATTTCATCATTTCTGCAACTGCTTTCAAGAAACGTCACAAAGTTTAGCTTCAGGAATAGTTTTTGAAACCTTTTTGTATGACAGGCCTGACGTGTTCACTCTTGTTCACATAGATAATGAGACTTATTATCTCATACAGTGAGTCTCTTCTGCTCTCTTCTTCTCACAGACAGTGAGCAGATTTGGTTTTATAGGCAGTGGAGGAGAATCATTGGGGACAGTTCATGTTCGCTGTGTGCAGCTGGCGGCTGCCTGGTCCGACTGCAGACAGCGTTCAAACAGAGAAGCTCTTTATTCTCGTAACCTCAACCGAGCGCTGTTAATCACTCGGGTTTACCATGATGTCACTTTTCCCATTGCCTGCCCTCCAGAGTTTGCCTCTGACCTTCGTCGTGCTCCATGTGGCTACTAGCAGTGTTGGTCGGAGTAACTTATTTATTCAGACATTCATTTTAAGTGTTGTGCTATTTGGAACAGTGTTACCAACTTGGCGACTTTCCAAATCTCTTGGCGTTTTGATTTTGTTATTAAAAGCGACCGGCGGCAAATCTAGCGACTTTTTATTTTGGCACGTGATGGCCTCTTTGAATGGCAAAATAAAACAACAAAAAAACAAGAATCAACAGAAGAAAGTTCTTTTGTAGTTTTAAACATATTTAGGGTGTTTTCTTTACACACTCTTTGTCTCTCCCACGACGTTGTTCCTCTCTCCTACAGCGGCCATTACAATTACATGCAAATGGAAATAGCGACTTTCCTTACTGAGGAGTTGGCAACACTGCATAAGCAATATCTTGCAGTGTTACTTCAGTATCTAGAGAACATGTGACAGGATGTCACTGCAGACAGGACACCAGAGATGCTCTACTTGCTCAAGTAGCCCAGACGTCTGTCGCTTGGCACTTTTCGTTTTCATAAACAAGCTTTATTAGTCTATGTTGATGTTTTTATGCAATCTGGCACACTATTCACATTAAAAGCACCAACAAAATGAATTACAAAATGGTCGGCAGGGCATCCTACTAACCCTTCTAGGGAGTTTTTTAACTGCTCCTTTGGACACATTTTAGATTATGTTACCATGCAAGACATGAAACAGGAGGAAACAGCTTTAATCTGCCCAAAGGTAACAAGATCCACCGACCAGCTCATCTAAAGCTCACTGATTAACGCATCGCACACAGACCTAAGTGTAAAAGCACCTCTGTGGGGCCACGTGCATGGTTAGCTATTTCCCCCAAGCTAAGCTAAGCTAACAGATGACTCTCAGATTTGAGAGAAATATCAAGAGCAAGACAAAATAAATATATTTCCCAAAATGTGCCACCTCCTGTTGGTGGACTAACATCCACACTCAACATCATAATTATATTTATTAAAAAAGAAAACTCTGATAAGATTGCTTTGACATTTCAACCAGAGCACTCTCTGAGTCTGCAGGAGTGTTTGAACACAACAGCTCCTGGGTGGTCAGTACGCTCGAGATTACGTAGGAAAGATACCGAGAAGAAATTCTCTTCGGTCTCCTTTTTAACACGAAAACCAGCCGACCCCACATAATGTCCTGCCACACCGCTGGAGGAATTTCTCTTTACACTGATAAGGACTTTGGAGGAGAAATTGAAAGAATGTGTCCGATTAAGTCATGTCAAAGCTTGTTTGTTTCACTAAATAGAAACGTCGGTCTTTGCTTGAAGATTTATGGAGTCAGGGCACACAATGAATGAAGTCTCTTTTTTTTTACTTCTCCTACATGTAGAAACATTTGTTTTGCAGGCCTGGCAGTCTGACAGGATCTTTTAAATGCATCCCTTCTTTGTGAAAGAGAACTAGTCTGAGGGGATTTACCTCAGCTGTCCTGACTGGAAACACCTCCTGCACGTATCACCTCTCACTCCTTGAGTGTTCCTCTATCACTTTGTAAGATGCACATCTCTTCTTCTAACTTTTCTCTCTTTTTCCTATCTGAAACATCCAAGTTTCTTCTTTTCAAATGCAACACGACAAGAAGATCGAGCTTTTGTTTCTCCCTGTTTTTTTTTTTTTTCAAGCGCAATTCTGATTTAAAAGTACAGTTTGTTTCATCAAATGTCAAAACCAACAGCTATGATTATAATCATGATTAACTGGTCAGGTGATTCCTTTAGAAATAAATGTCATGAGTAAACACACTGAACTTTATAGAGCATTTTCCCAGCAGAACTTCAGTTAAAGCTGCAGTTAGATTGAAGACTATTGAAGTAGAAGGCTCTCTGTCAGGTAAGAATGCAGCCACGTGAAATAGTTTGGCCCGAGGCAGAGTATGATACGGACTCTCTAGGTCAATAATCTTTTCATTAAAGCAGTAGGTCAATAAACAACATGACCTAAGCACTGCAAAAGTAACCCACTCTGATTCCATTTGGAGGCTTTAGTTTTAAACAGCTTGAACATCCATAGGTTATGTGAAATTACATATTTATATATATATATATATATATATGTGAAAAGGTGAAGGCTGCTTTCATTAGTGCAGTGAGCTGCATGTTTGTAATTCATAAACACACGCACAAAATCAACTCAAATAATCTATTCAGCAGAGGTCAGGGTCCTTGAACACAACACGAGCAGAACGTGTCGTCACGTGATCACGTCATGTCAACAAACTTCAATATTAAACGAGAGTCATTGACATCAGTGAACGCAGCATGGCGAGTGTAAAACAAGAGAAAGGTGGATGCGGAATGTTGAAATGGACGAACGATTATTTCTTTGTGGAAGTAAAAGGCCAGTGAGCCTAGTTTGTGCTTGCGGTGATGAAAAAGGCTCTCGAGCGTCATTACAGCTGAAAGGACGAGTGCGTTTGGATAAAGTTAACGCTCTTCGTTGGAGTTTGGCCCAACAAGCAGCTCTCTGCAGAGCGTAACATACAAACATGGACATATAAAACAGAAAGTTACTATTTTTGCACGGCATGAAAGAAAGGTGATGGGCTGTATTTTTTTAGCAGAGGTTATGAGTTCAATAATTAGTATGGCCCTCGAAGGACGTTGTAAAAATGTAAATAGCCCTTCATAGGAAAAAGGTTCCCGACCCCTGATATAGAGGATAAATCCAAGTGTCCGTTAAAACGCAGCTTCTTTAACCGACCACTCTTCTACCCTGCTTGTGTTTAATAACTTTAATGGGAACATGTGGGAGTACATTCTCTGTCAACATCTATCACAACAGCTGACCCTGAGAGAAGAAAGCTGTTTTTACTGCACCACTTCCTCAACACAAACATCTTACCGCTGTAACTCCATCCCACACACGTGTATACCTTCACCTCCTACAGGAATCTTTCAAAATTGGTCAAGATACAGCAACTGAATACTTTGTGTGGACTGTGATTTGTAGTTCTAGTATAATTATTAGGTATGCCTTTATTTGGTCTGCAGATGGTTATGTTACGTGGTTATGCAACAACTCTGTGTCTCTGCAACAAGTGCAGCAGAGCCGCTGTTTGTGCACTGTGCACGTTAAGTGTCTGGTATTTAGTTTACAGTAACTTGATTTAGTGCAAATGTATTTAGTGGAATGCACAATGTTTGCACAATATTAACTGAAATGATAAGAGCCCCGAGACAAGATGGGGCCTAATTTGGTATCTATTAGATTTCGCCATATGACGAGCTTTAGTGGTTCAGTATTAACAGACACATTTGAATTAATTTAATCACAACTCACTAAATGAAACACAGTGAACCGGCGCAGTTGTCTTCCACTTTTCCTAGTTGGCATCTTTGAAGCACAACAAATAACTTACAATATGTACGTTTGAGGCAGCAGACATTGCAGAGACTAATGTTTCAATAAAATGTATTTATAAAGGAACCATAAAACATTTCCTGCCTCAAGTCATCAACGCTGCCTTTAGTCTCTCTAAATAAAACTCTTAGCATGGTGTGAACTGACCCAGGAAACATTGGATGAACAGAACTCTCCACTGAAGCTCGTATTGATGACATTCTTCTACAGTTCATTGAAAGATAATCGACCACCATCTACGTCTCTGGGATGCAGAATGTTGATTTAAAAAACCCTCCGCAATTACATCAAATATAAGTGAACATTAATTATCAAGGTTTTTCTGGTCATATAAGAAGGTTCTGAAGTCAGGACATGTAAAGCCTTGGCGTTAGATTAAAGGCACGAGCGCACATAGTGTGAAGTGGGGTGAGGCATCTCTATGGACAGGCATCTCAAACATCTGCTCGCGGAGATATACGGGCCAATCAAACAGTTGTGGGCTGAATGTGTCAGATTCTATATTTAGAGATCTTGTGATGAGAGAAGTGTGGCGTGTGAAGCATGCAGCAGACTCTGAATGAGAAGAGTAATCACTGATATCGTTCAAGGCTGCCAATGTGTCACATTTTCTTTTCTTTTTTTTTACAGTAATCTGATTATCAAGGAAACATAATGAAGCACAGCCACACTCGTAGTTGCATAATATCTCCTTAATGTGTGTATTTTGGTGCACAGTACAAGTGTTTGAATGACTCCTTGTACAGAATCATGATTTCCATTTTAATCAGCATTTCATGAGCATGTGAAGTCCACTAAATATATGTAACCTGCAGAAGATGTGGGTTTTGTAAAACCTACATTAAGAACAGGACATTATACTAAATGTTTCTGGTTGTGCTGTTGGGTCTACAGTTTAAATATAGTCCCATGTTTCACCCTGCAGACTCTATGTCGCCTTCCCTACGATCGACCGACCATGAGTAATTTCTTGTGGGAAACGTCTCTGCAAACAAACGAGGACCCGGAGGAGAGGAAAAAGTAAAAAGCAATTCTTCCTGTGTAAACTGCTCCAACACAAGCTACTTTGTTACATTTGAAGCACACTCCTCTATTAAACTGACACGAGCATGTGCAGTCACTGAAGGTGTGAAGAGCCTGAAGAGAGAGGCACCAAACATTCCTCTACTACCCCATTCCTGACTCGTCTATGTGAGGTCAAGAGTGTCCCAGCAGCACTTTGAACTTGGCTGGGCCTCACTCATGAGCTATACAAAGATCTTAAGTCACAGAGAAGGTATTTACTGTACATTCTATACCAGGGATGTGGAATCAATGCGTGCCTCAGACGCAGATGAGTATCTAGGTTTTCAGTCTATCCAATCATCATGGTTACATTCTCCTCGCTGGCTGAGAGTTTACGTTCTTTTAGGATAGAAACCTGCTGACTGCGCAAACCAAACTGCATCCACATTGTACAATTATTTACCGCAGGCGTGTGTGAGGTTTGTGAAACTCATTGTTACTGCTATGCAATGATGGTGAACATCTGAATTTACATATACATGTTTATATTTAGTTACTTTATATATTGTTGTCACCTGCTCAACACTGATTCATCTTCTGTGTCTTCCACCATCTACTCTCTTTTTTATTTATAAGTATTAGTAAGTATATTGTTGCTTCAGCAAACTGTGCAGAGAACTTTTATGTATGATATCAACCTGTGATAAGCATCTCATAAAACAAAGGTCAAGAAAATAGATTTAGATTCCTTCTTTAATATCATTTATTTATATATTTATTGTGCACCAGTAGCTTGTTTTCAAACACTACCCTCCAACAGCCACAGCAATAAAGTCGGTCCTGCGATGCCTTTCATGTGTTTATGATGAAGATGCTATTCTGGCTGCAGAGAAAAGCCATGTGCATAAAGCCCAGGGAAACCTTGACATTGCTCAGAGCACAGCTCTCTTTAGAAGTGGAAATGCCATAAATCTAAATTTGCCATACTTTGTTAGAGATTTTACAAATTGCACTGCGACGATGACGCGACCGATTGATGAATTTGAGGACGTTTTCACAGTTTGGTGGTGCAGATACAAAGCAAGTCATTATGGAAGGAAAGCACAGAGTGTATTTTCCACTGTCTTGTTTTAAAAGACATGAATGAAGACGTTTTACTTCTAAACTTCAGGTCTCTGTCACTTTGAGCGCTCCGACTGGATGAAAGCTGTTACTCTTCTGAGAAACGTATTGTTCTGCTTATTGCTGGATATAAATTCAGTTGGTGGAACATTTTACTCAAAAACTGATGCAGCAGATTTTTCGGTTACGTCTGTAAAAACACCTTTATTAAAGCATATTATTAAAATCACATAGTTTTTTAGTGAAATGTTAATATATTGGGTTCACGAACCGGCTGGGGATATAAATGTAGTTCTTTGAAAAACATTAATTTGCATTTTTCCAATCACAGTATACACAGTGAGCTTCACAGAGCAAAGAAACACTTTTGAAAGTATGATGGAATTATTTCCACCATAATGTTTGGCTTCTTATCTAAAATACCTTCTTTCACTTCGTGTGAGCAGTCAGCTGGGGCTTTGCCTCTGCAGCCTGTATGAAGAGGAAAGAGGAAAGAGGAAAGAATGCGTCACCCCTGTGGCCGAGGCAACCCTCCAAACTAAATCTTCCATAGTGAATGTTACCCATTCCTGTAGGAATCCAAACAGGAACAGCCTGGCCCGGGCAGGGCAGGCGCACAGAGCGGGCCAGAGAGGAAATGACTGAGTGCAGCCTCGGGGTGCGACGGGTTCAGTGTAGTGGTCCTGCCCAGAAGTCTCCGGCCTCGCTGGCATCACAAGCCAAGAACATGTTGAACAGGAACAAGTTTGTGTTGCACCGACTCATGAACAGTGGCTGAAACTTATTTTTATATTGTTTTCAAGTGATGTTTGAATACCTTATATATATATATATATATATATATATATATATATATATATATATATATATATATATATATTCCTTTACCTTCAGTTGTTTGTCAAGTCAGTTATTAGTTCATCTCAGTCACAGACATGCGGTGCTGCATTGCTCTGTTTGTTAGGGGTGTCACAGGGATTGCACCATTTTGTGAGCCTCTAATCTTGTATTGTAATCTTCCTTTATGCTCTTAGTATTCATGCACATTATTATCTTATTATCAAGACCTTTGGACCTCTCCTGTCACAACTGCTTGTATCAGTGTATAAAAAACCCCATAAACATCACATGTCAGACAAGTCAACACGTGGGTCGACACATAGAGAGAAGAGGCTGGGTTGGTGGAAGTCGGTTTGGCATGAGTCCACGAGCAGAGAACTGTCCATACACTTGACTGAATACATATAACTGGTTGTTACACGTAAACTGATTGTAGATCAGCTGATGTATCAATGAGCAACTGATGCTGAATGAAACAGCTGCAAACCAGAATGTGTTTACGTGCAAGACTTTGTTTTATTTGACTAATAATTCATTCATAAATGGCATTGCGGTAGAGCAGTGTACAGTTATTCTACACTACAGTCACACATCTACAGTATGAGCACATGCGTTCTTCATGAACACAGGGAAACACTGCCATCCTAGAGGATTCTAAAGAGAAACTCAAACTAAAACCACATCACAGTGTTGGCCTCTCAGGACTGTTTGAGTGCCTAAAGCCTCAGCAGAGGTTTCCATCTTCAAACCAGTAGCTTCTGCTTTCTTTGCTTCTTATTATTGTCCAGCTGCAGATGAGCATAACCTCTCAAACACTGATTTATGAGTGAGGTAATGATGGCGGCAGCGCTGGAGTTTTGGGTCATAGTTAAAGAGCTGCTCTGCTTCCCTCTAGTGGCTTTTCTCTATAAGTGCAGCCTGAAGAAAAGAACAGTGAGGCACAAAGTGAGCTTATTAAAATAACATAAAATCAGACTTCAGTAGGTTTTGAGGCAAAATCAAGCCAATTAAATGAATCCATGTTTCATGAGGGCAGATGAATGTGAGAATATAGAGACAAAACATGGAGATGAGTGCAGCGCCTGTGATATGATGTGCAAATAACTTTTATTACTTTACACAGGTCTTTCGGGATTAGAGTTTTGGTATTGAGTTCATTGATAACGTTAGAGACTGTCCTCACCAGATGAATGACAGCATCGGTCATTTGTTCAAATACTTAATGCAATCTCTATCTACACTTTCCTGACCTCTAAAAAACCTCTAATAAAGGATCGATGGTTATTTTTATTACAAACATTTTTTTTTGCTTTGCGCATTCACATACTCTTCTCCGCTGTACTTCGCGAAGGGCAGCGACACACACCTACAGTCAGAGACAGAGTGGAGGAAAGGAGAAGGGTTAACTAAAATACATTTAGCTTCTTCTGTACAATATATACAGTAGGGCAGGGGTGTCAAACTAATTTTAGTTCAGGGGCCACATACAGCAAAATATGTTCTCAAGTGGGCCGGACCAGTAACATCACAGCATAATAACATATAAATAACAACAACTCCAAATGTTCCCTTCGTTTTAGTGCAAGAAAGTACATTCTGAAAACGTTCAAATTTAATGAACTATCTTTTTACAAAACATTATGAACAACCTGAAATTTCTTAAGAAAAAAAGGTGCAATTTCAACAATAGTATTAGTTTATCATTTACACATGTGTGTTACAACTTACAGATCACAGTGTATCTACAAAGGCACAACACATTTAGTCACTTGTATCTGGAACAGTATTTTACTTTATGATCAAAACAACTCATTTGTACACTTTGCAAAGTCATCCCGCGGGCCGGATTGGACCCTCTGGCGGGCCGGTTTTGGTCCCCGGGCCGCATGTTTGACACCCCTGCAGTAGGGGACCCCTGTTCTACACGAGATGGAAAAGCTTTAATCAATTATGTGAATGAATAATTAATGAGAAGAAACAAAAAACTTTAGAGTGCCAAGAAAATAAAAGAATATTGTTTTTACAATCACACATTCAGACACGGTGACATTTATGTGTTTCAGCCAAGCAGTTTAAATCCTCTTGATTATGTATTATGTATTATGTATCCCATTAAAGCAACTACACATGCTCCCAATATGAACAATTACTGCATATTGTGCTTTCTTATTTCAGCAGATTACTGACTCTGTCCTCCCGCTCCGCTCCTCCCCTCCGCTCAGCTCACTCCCAACATACAAAATTACTAAGTATTACTTAGCATGCAGGAATGCAGGGGTATATGCATACGTACTGTGAGGGCCTTTGTGTACATGCTGCAGCAGAAAGCATTGATTGAGAAGCAAAGAGTTGCTGGCAAATTCAGATTTAATGTAAACAACAAACTGCTACATCATTTTGGTGACCAAACAACTTTCTAACCTTTCTAAGAAAACATAACAGCTGGAGAATAAATCGACTGCACGCTGAAGATTGTATAAAATAGAGTTTCTTCAGAGTCTGGCACATTTTGTGTATTGTCGTCCAAATCTGTGTGAATTTGATTTAAGGCAGCGGAGATATAGAGGAAATATATAGGAAAGTGAAAAACAAATGTGAATGGACATAGACTGAAATTAGATGATGTCTCTGTTAGATTTAGAGGCTGTGCTACATGTTGCATTACTTGCGTTGCGTAAAGAAAGTATTTCCCTAAGGCTCCTCAATGAACCTCCGCTTCTGTCTGAACTGATGAACTGTTACTTCCCGAGTGTCTAGTGAAATATAAGAGTGTAGA
Source organism: Cottoperca gobio (assembly GCF_900634415.1). Taxonomy (NCBI): domain Eukaryota; kingdom Metazoa; phylum Chordata; class Actinopteri; order Perciformes; family Bovichtidae; genus Cottoperca; species Cottoperca gobio. The sequence goes on from NC_041364.1 coordinate 4,209,829, forward strand.
AACAGCGGCTGTGTGTTTCATCAGCGCTTTCTATTGGCACCAAATCACTTTAGTGATGGAGTGTTTCTTGCACTTGTGGGATCGTATCCATAGCAACCACCTAGATGTGGGAAGTTGTGTCTCAGACCTGCATGCACACACACACACACACACACACTCCTCACACCTCATACAAAGTGTTGAGTTCTGTCTCTTGTGTGCATGTCTGACTCAACTGTCTTGAAATTAGAAGACTTGAACACATATCTGCACGTCGCTGATGATGCGGTATACGAGTTAAATGGTTGGAAAAATAATAAAGTTACTTGAACATGATGGGTAAGTAATAAAGCGGCGAAATAAAATGGGATTTTTGTTATCAGACAACCATCAATATCTTATTCTAGATACAAAGAGGCCGTGTTGATATTAGGAGTTACTCGTAACGGTAATTACTTACTCAATATCCTACCAAATACAAAACAAAATGCATTTTCCTACAATACATCAACAATTCTGTCTTCTGCAGCCACAAACTAAACTACAATATAAAAACATACAGCTCATGTTTTACAGCCAGTTTCATTTTCAGCTCCCATTCTAGAACAACAAATACAATCTCTTTAGGTTCATATTTTATATCCTGAGATTCTTTATGTAAAGCAAAGATAGTAAAGATGCAACAGTTTATCTGTCAAGGTTTGACAGTGAAAGATCTTTCCATTATCTACATTCTTTCATCTTCATCGTCTATGTACTTATATTTATGTACATCAGCATTCAATCTACTAATTTAATGCTTAAAACCCCCAGATATCCATAACAAAACAAAACAAAATGTATATCTTAGAAAGTGACCATCATCAGGCAGCACAAGCTCATATCTCACTGTATTAAACTCTCTGCAATCCAACATTAACATGCTGCTGGACACGTCTCCAAGTCTTGCAGTGCCATGCTCCGCCTGCAGACCTAAACAGTGCCACGAGAAGACCGTGTGATGAAAAATGCATCATTTACACCCACAGAGTGTCTTCTCTCTTCTCTCTCTGGTCATGTGGTTTTCTGACATGAAACTCCGTTGGGAGATGAGAAACTAGAAATACCTCGACCTCCTTGTGTCAAACCTCTCCCGCCTCACAGGGCAAAACTCTCTGGTGGCCCAGCTGACAGTGACAAACTGACAATGGCTGAATGCTCCACTTCACATCTCTAACCTTTTTCTGAGAATGCGTCTTTTTTGTTATTATTCTCTGTCGAGCCGGAGAGAGAGGACAGAGGTTGACTGAGAAAAATAACTTTTATCACTCCAAGGACTATTTACATGCAGAGTTATGGGTTAATATGACGGATGTGTCAAATGTACAGGACATCGTGTTGCTCAAGGACACATTGTTGAACAGGGCTCATAGGCTCCCCAGATATAGAGCAAAATAAAAACTTAAATTAAAAACTAAAGGTGATTTATGATTTATGTTTTCCGATTAAGATGCTGGTTGGCTCAGGAGAATCGGATGTTTTTGGAGCTCCTGCAATGTATTTCTTTAACTCCAGCGTTGGCAATGTTGTTCGGTCTGTCTGCCGGTTGGTCGGGCCATCTCTGAAATATTGTAACAACTTTAAAGCCTCTGAACACCACCAATAAGAATGATAAAGGGGTCATTTGTCCCGCCCTAACAGGTGCAACAAAGCTAACAGGGCAGTAAACCTTTCCTCTAGCGCCACCATCAAAATCTAAATGCATCCAATATTTTAGTTTATAACCACAAATGACATAGGCCTAGCCATCAGCCTCAGCAGTAGGCTACTTTGTACTTATGCTAATTTGCAAATGTTAGCATGGTAGCCTATCATGCTGAGCTAAGATGGTGAATATGGCAGATATTATAGGCATACCTGCTATATCAGCATGTTAGCATGCTATATCAGCATGTTAGCATGCTATATCAGCGTGTTAGCATGATGTATCAGCATATTAGCATGATATATCAGCATGTTAGCATGCTATATCAGCATGTTAGCATGATATATCAGCATGTTAGCATGATAGGCCTATATCAACATGTTAGCATGCTAACGTTACCTCAAAGCAACGCCATGCCAACATAAGTTAGGCTATATAGCGTCAAACAGCTAGCATGGCTGTAGACTCTTAATCCGTAATATGGTCAATATTATTACCGAAACATGAAATTCTACACAAAAACGTTTTATTTTATTACAGGAGGATAGTTTATTTAAGTTTTACTCAATTGTATTGAAACATTTTTCAAACAAGTTGTGTTTAAAAAGTGTGCTTGTTCATTATTATTTTTTGCTGTGTTTAGCTATGCACCTCGTCAAACTCTTTCAAGTCTTCTTCCTTGTAGTTGTTTATGGACTTAAGTACATTTATTTTCAAATTGACTATAATATATCTGACAGTAAAGTCTCTTCATGTGACTTTGGGGATGTCAGGTACCTTTCTTTTAACGGCATGAGTTCATGATAGGTGTAAGATAATGAGACAGGATGCCAGTTGGCAGGCTGATGTCACCGCTTCACACAGTTGGATTGACATAAATGCCTCATTCCAGGAACTGCTGGGAAATGATAAATAGGAACCCATGGATAGCAGTTTTGATCCATTGAAATTAAATTGCTCCGTTTTGGGCTCGAGATGTGTTGAAATGACCTGCTTGATGATTTAAACAGCACACCCGCATGTTGTGGCTGAGGAGCATTTCTCATTGTGCAGACACAGGAGGACAGGATGATAAAAGATACTTCCAACTGTTGCTGAAATGTCCCAATCGTTTCTTCATCATCTCTGATGCAGCTGGAAAAGCATGTTTCATTTCTCAATCATGTTTTATTCTGGACCATGTGGATCTTGAGGCATTAATCACACATAAGGACCCCCCTGCATCTTATGTAATTTACATGAGGACGTTTTAGTTTAGGCGGCACATTATTATAAAAAGGAAACCTGACTGGTGTGTGTGATGCCCGGACATGTCTCAAACACACATTCTGAAAGCACTGGAGGCAACTGTACAGAAACAGTACAGTACAGAAGTGTATTTGATATTACTGGCAGTTCATATTCAATGTGTGTTTCATCCTAGAATAGATATAAGAATTAAATCAAATTCGAGTAGCGATTTGGACGTGAACAGCTTGCAATTTTAATGCATGCAGCAATAACTATAGTTCCCTTCATACAGGGAGGCATTGTCTGTTTAACACAATGCTTGTTGTTAAATGTGATTTCCCTTTTGAGTGCTGCTATATTTCAAGTGACATAGCGAGAAAACTTAATTAACGCTGAAATTATGGCACGACAGATTTCATGGTATTCAAGAGAAAAAGGTCCGCAGGGGATTGGGCCTGATGGTAATTTAGCTTGTCGATCAAAGCGCTTTCATCACCTCCCTCTCACCAGCATCCTGCCTCTCCGCTGAGGGGAGAAGCTGGCACTGATGAATGAGATGAAATAACATTTGGACAGTACAAAGTCGGCAGCAGGGCCTCCCTTCTCCTCTCTCCTCCTCTGGGGATCGTCGGAGAGAATAATAACAGAACTGGAGATAGTGAGAAAGACGGGAGAGAAAGGAGGAAAGAAAGAAATTGCAATACTATGTTAATCTACGAGAAAACAGAAAGCGAGAGAATATTTCAAGAGAAATATGAAGAGAAAAAAAGATTAATAATGACAGACCTTTAAAACTTTCAACATCTTAAAGGAATAGTTCAACATTCTTGTAAATACACTTACGGTTGAACTGAACCCCGGTGCCGTTCCTTTGGGTTGATGTGAACGTCAGACTTGAACTCTGGTGCGGACCAAAGAACCGCTCTCTGGTCCGAATCAGAAGCGAGGTCTCGGGTTGCAGTCAAGTGAACTTTAGGGCGGTTCATTCAGGTGTGAACATCATTTCAACCAATCACAGGAAGCGTACCATTTAAGTGTCATTTCATTGGTTAAAATGTGTTTTATTTTCCTGTTTTGCTGACTGGCAAACTAGTAACCTATTTGTGCCTTTGCTAGCACTCAATTAAATTAATTTACTATTTATCAGACCACACATGAGACAATAATTTGCTAGCTAGCGCACCATGTGGTCCCTCTGCCTCATTCCCCACCGTTAGGAGACTAGTTTCAAGATTATCTCAATTATAGAGCACTTCAAAGCAAACAGTTTGGCATCAAAGTGTGTCACAAAGACAGACATAGACATACACATATGTGAATGTCGAAATAAAAGAAGAAAGTGAATAAGTCGTGGCCTACTTTGTGGGTCAGTCATTGCAAACTCATGCTGAGTAACTCAAATGTTGTTCAACCCACAACAATGTTTTTCATTCTTATGCCGTTTTCAAACTCACCACTCACTGAATGATAGAAAAACAAAACAGAATAGATTAAAGGGGAACTACAGAAATGGTGAAACACAAAGTCAAAGACATATGAAGACATACAGCACGAAGGGGGGAAGGCAGCAGAGAGAGAGAGAGAGAGAGAGAGAGAGAGAGAGATGTCATGTCTTTGGTGATTGCACTTGACACAGGGCTGGGCTGAATCCTTGGATTTGTGGGGGGGACATCCATCAGGTACCAGTCAGAATGAGATTGTGTCCTCCCACCTGCAGCACACCAAACATGATATCATGTTTCACTTACATGCTACACATCTTCTGATATTCAGTGCACGCAGGAAACACATACACAAGTGAGATGGGTATCATGCTTTCATTTCTTTTAATGTGTAATGTCTCTCTAACAGTAATCAGGATGTCATTTTACATGAGGAACAATCAATCCTCCCCCGATATGTTTTCCTTATGTTACTGATCCTTTAGCACATTGTTAAGAGAAAAAATAACCAGATATGTAACAGGATAGATTTGGTTAATTATTTACTTATTGTCAAAAATCATATGAAAAGACCAATTCTAATAACAAGTATTGCGCAAGCCTGATGCAGCTTATTCCAGTGATTCCCAAACAGTGGGACGTGTGCAGATGTAGGCTTCTGCTGTTACCAGGGAGGCTGCACACAGATTTGAACAGAACAATAAAATACAGAAATGTTGATTTCATTAAATATATTTGTATATACTATTTGTAGATTTAGTCACGTGCAACACCTGGACAGTACTTGATGTGATTGTGTGTTAGATCTCAGCAAGAAAGCTACTAAATGTATTTCCCAAAATGTTGCACTGTTTCTTTAAAACGATTTCCTATGCAAGAACGTAAGGCATAATTAGTTCTGCCTACACCTTTGTGGTTGTTGTTATAATATCTTTTTGACATTGATTCATTACTTTCTGGTTCTAAGCACTTAAATTGAATGTTTTCTGTTTTTATAATCATTTATTTTAACATAAAGACCGAAATAAGGTCAGACATCCAAACCTAAAGGGTGAACTATAGTCAAGGACCAAATTAGATTGCTTTAAATAAATACAGTTTCATCTACACACAGCAAATAACTGACAGTTATGAAATAATAAACATAAAAACATTGGATAACAGGCGATGTTTTATAGCTGAGACAAATGGATCTGCATTATTTTGCTCCTGTGCTCATGTGAGAAACATCAAAGCATAAACCCTCCCACACGTTATTGTTCCTCCAGCTGCAGTTTTATTGACGCTCCATCACTGCATCACATCATCAGTTAGCTGTTGGAGAAAGAAAAAAAAAACAGCATCCAGAAATAATGAGTCATGTGCCAAATATGTGCTGCTGAGGAACAGGTTGTGCGGCATGAAGCTCACCGTATCAAGCACCAGCTGTTAATGCATTAAATATCACCCACTCAAGAATCCTATTTAAAGTGTGTGAAAGGAGCTGAGGAAAGAAGATTGCAAGACGACTGGAGGGAAGGTGGACAGAAAGACAACCTGATGTACAAAAAAAAAGGGTTAGGTGAAAGAAGATAAAGACGCACAGGAAAGGAATAACAGGAATTTAAACAAAGACAACATTTCAAAGATGAAGAAAACGTGACATTAGAGAAACACAAAAGTATGACAGTCGTAAATAAACTTCCACCAGGTTGTGCTGTTGCACTTCAATCCGAGTCAGCGAGGAAACAGTCTTGACCTTATGTGAGGGGGAGGAGGAGGAGGAGGAGGAGGAGGAGGAGGAGGGGGAGTACACACAGCAATTTTCATAAGATTTACACATGCAGTGAATCTGAAATACACGTAAGAGCTGAGGTTATAGGACGCGGTTTCAATTAAAAGCAGACAGCACCCAGCAGAAGATGGCAATAGATCTGAATCAACAGGTCACAGAGAAAATATATTAGCGTGGACAAATGCTGACAAAGCAGTGAATGCACAAAGAAGAATATAACAAAGGGTGATTGCATTCGGTTGATTTAGGGTGCCGCTATAATTACATTCAGTAGTCCGAAAATGACACTAAACCTGCACCGTTTGATAAACTGGAACAGATTTGCAACATGTTAAAAAAAAAAAAAAGACATTTTACTCTCAGAAGGAGGCTTCAACTGTATTTCTCATAATAATAATAATAATAATAATAATAATAATAATAATAATAATAATAATAATAATAATAATAATAATAATAATAATAATAATAATAATAATAATAATAATAACAAGCTGCTGGATTTCATCAAAGTTTAATTTGTCCAACATAACAACAAGCCTGATTTGACAAGCTTACCCAGATTACTAATTTATTACACAGAAGAAAACTACTGCCACTCCCCAAACAGGAACTTTGTCAGGTCAAAACTAAACATCTGTTTGTTCGCTGCAGCCCAGAGTTTAAATCAGTGTATTCATCATCAATGATTAAAAGGCCAGAAAGGAATCCTTGAATTCAAATTGACAGTGATAGAGGAGACATGTAAAACGAAGCCCACGACAAACCTGTGATGTCACATCAAACTGTCTCTCTCCTTTTTTGTCTGCACCCACAGACACCTTGCATACATTTGTGAGCATAATGCGCTTAGTATAAGCAGTGCTTCTCGCTGAATTTCATCTTTACAGAATGCTAATGAAAGAAAATAGGCCTCAAAATGCAAAGTGGATAGGCTACCATTCATAACGGTAAGTAATAATGTGTAGACGCAGTGCTTTTTGTGATGCATTAATGTGTCAAGTTTTATGCTTAGTGCTTTTTTATTTCTTATTACTCTGGTCAAACACATGCAACATACTAAACAAGATATCCCTCATGCAGCTACAGTGGATGCATTTCTCACTTGTCAATAATACGAGAAATGCTGATATTCAAAACAGCTTCTCTGCAGATTAATCATGTGCACAGATTTTTACAGTCATACAGGAAATCAGTCGTCTATCTCTTTGCTCTCAAATTGCAACTCTTGTTCTTATTCCTGCTCTCTCCGCCTACACATGAATCCTACAGCAGCTGAATACAAGTCTAGCATGTTCTCTGGGGGTGGTGGAGGAGCATTGTGGGAGATGTAGGAATTTAGTAGACGAGACAGGTTGAAAGCATGCGTCTATAACTGAGCATTGCATCATACACCTAACCACGATCTCCTGCACCAACACTACATTCTCTTTGCACAGTATACGGTGTATATTTGAGGATTGGTTTCATTTCTACAAAAGCATGTAAGCATCGTTGTGTTTACTTTAGCACGTTGAGGCTATTTTGGTTTCAAAGGAATCATTCAACATTTTAGGGAATTCACAATTTGCTTTACTGCGAAGAGTTAGATGAGAACATGACAACCTCTGTCCTCCTGCATGCCAGAACCTCTGAGCTCACTCGTTAACACGCTCGAAAGGGACAGGTCTGTATGCGTTTGCGTCCATACGTCGTCATTTTATGCTCGAAATCTGTGTGAAATGTTAGCATATGAATTCTTAAGTTATGGTTTTGTGAGGTCAAAGTGACCTTGAGCTTTAACCTTTGACCACCAAATTCGTTAACGTACTTCAAAACCCTTAGCACCTGATTGCCGCAATTTTGTGTCGAAAATAGCACCCCTCCTCGGAGTCATAACTCAGTCAAATCTGAACACACAGACGTGATAAACATGTTTTCCAGTTCAGCGAGTAGTTGTAGTTTCTGTGGATATAATTACCTCTGATGTCCATTGTGGGTAAATGTCCATGATCAACTTAGATCGAGAGATACATCATAGAAAAAAGACAAAGAGTTGTCTGTACATCCATGGGCACGGTGTAAACAGGAAGTGCAGTTTGGAAACATTATAATCATAATGGATTCTGACACAATCCTTTAAACGTATTTTATTAAACGTGTTTCTATTATATATTCAGTGGAAGTAATTATGTCTCCTTCTCCATAAGTGTATATGTCTGCATCTGCATCACAGTAACAGTGTACCAAGTCATCCCTACTGGTGGAAAATTGTCAAATTGTAATATTGCATGAAATAAACAATTTTAAAAAGTGCATAAGCTGAAATGACCAGATAAATGCTTAGCCTTTGCAAAACATTTCAGTGCTGGGCATCCCTAATTTATACTATTTCATGCTGTGCTACCACTTAACGCTGATTATAATGCTTCATGCTGTGCAAACTACTGAAATCAGCCAACACCAAAAGTCAATATAAGGGTAAAACTAAACCCACATGTGCCGTACGTCCCAGATGAACCAGGATAGTGACTGCCTGGCACACACACACACACACACACACACACACACACACACACACACACACACACACACACACAAACAGAAGAGCGTAGATACACACAAAACAAGACAGAACACATACTGTCCTCCTGGACTCTGACAGCTATACTTGCTGCCATCCCATAATATCACCCCTGATACTTTGAAACCCAAAACCACCTGCCTCCAACAGCTCAAGCTGAAGACACGGGGAGGTGGAGACAGTGTGCAGAGTTGTGGTCTCCGGGGACATTGAGCTGATACAATCGACTCCTCCTGTCAAACTCATGCCTCCACACACACACACACACACACACACACACACACACACACACACACACACACACACACACACACACACACGTACACACACACACCTGTGAGTGGACCGGCTGAGAGATGGTTGCCTTACTCAAGCATGATGCTGATTAAATTAACTCCCACTGTTACACACTCCCTCCCACAAGATGTGTCACTCCCAATGGAGAGGGAATTAAACCAGAGAGAGAGAGAGAGAGAGAGAGAGAGAGAGAGAGAGAGAGAGAGAGAGAGAGAGAGAGAGACAGAGACAGAGAGGCAGAAATGTGGTACAGAAAGTGACAAGAGAGACAGAGATGGAGACAGAGAGAAGCTTAATCATTTTAAGGATAAGCTGTTTGAGCTACTCAGCCACATTCTCTTCAGCTGAAGCTCCATCAGACACGACCAGTGTACTCCTTAAGTGGTTTAATCACCGATGCCACACGCTATTGAAGTTGCTGTAGGAAACATTGGCAGCAGGCAGCTCGAGAGGTTTGAAATATCTTAACTGCAATACTCAAAAAACGTGTTTGCACCGAGGGATGCCAAGAGGATGAAAGAGGTAAGAGATCTAACAAGGTTGAGCCTTCACTGGATTCGGACGTTGTGATCGCTGCTGTTTACGAAACAGTTTGTTTCCTTCATTGTGGAGCAATCATCTGAGCTTGATGAATGGAAGTTTTAATTGTGAGGGATGTGACACAGTTTTCCACTGCAGAGCTACGATGTGATTCAGACTGGCAGGATGGTAATATTTCTCAAATGAATACTTTGAGGTCCAATTATTGTCACTGTACACATAACTCATGCATAACCCTGCTGGGAAACTTGTGCAACACTTGTAGACTCTCATTGATGTTATACAAGGAGAGCTAAATGATTTAATAGGCCTGAATAACTAAATATGTTCTCATAAGAACAAATAAATCAAATCCTGATTGTCTCTCTGCTTGAGAACACAATTATTTAGATATTGATTTGTGCGGGCAGAATGTTTTTATAAAATATAATAAAACACATCACACACATTCAAACATGGAAACAGCACAGAGACATACAAGAAGGTTTGTTGCTGCTTTATGTTTCTATGTATTTTACAAAACAGACACACATATCTATTTTCTTATTTTTCCATAAATGTTTTTAGTAGTTTTCGCACTGATTCTGTATATTCTAGCTTTTACTGAAAGGATATTAATATAGTATCTTTCCTTGTTTCTCCACGTTACATGTTGTATGCAACAAGTTAAATGTGGATGCATATTTACATTCTGTTGTAAACCTTTTACTTAAAGCGGCTACAATCAATATTACCAGTGCATCACATGACTACTTTATGTGAAAGGAATCGCTCGTATCGATGAACGCACAGAGAGTTATCAATCAACTCTGCAGACCCCTTCAGCTTTATGGAGCTTTGTAGTGCCTTTCAGCTCATTGTTTTGGTTTTACGGCCAACAACTTAGCTGAAGCATCTCTAACGAACCCACTCTAAGGACTATATTTCTATAGTCATGACGATTGCACACATTATGAAACACTGGTCAGGCTTTTATCCTGAAGACGACACATTGTGCCAAAACATTCCTTCCTACTTTCAAAGATCGTAGGCCAGTTCTTTCCGGGGTGGCCTTTCGCTTTAAGAAAGCTAAATACATGATTCATTTCCTACTGAGAACATTATTCAAATGCTCTATGGAGTGGGTGCCAGCGAAATCAATTAAAGTCCTAATTATATGCTGGGACTTCTGTCTCCCAGCCCACTCTGTTCTGACAGCAGCAGCAGGGAGAGATTCTATTGCAGCCGAGTTTTACAGGAAATACATTTAGGGGCACGCTATGGCGTCGGATGATCAACTTGGATCTATCTGTGGAGTTATGTCGTGCACCTGCTTTCTTCCTTCACACTGTATATAAGGTTCAATCGTTAGTGTTTTACCAGAATGCACTTGATCTTTCTTACGAAGAACTATGACAAATATTTGCTTCTGATGTATTTCGCGCTTTGACAACCAAAAGAAAATCCAAAACAGTTGACAGATTTCAAAAAGGGCTTTTGTTGAGATCCTTTTCATATCTCGGTGGTAGTGAAGCTCGTGCTCTGCTAAGGCCTTCTGAGTGAATCCTCTATAATTAAAAGGGGAGGCAGTTCATTTAACAAGTCCCTTTTTACAGGAGGTCTATAATGCAATGCCATTAGGCCCCGCCACCCACTCTGCACATTGTAAATACTGAATGTCCTCGCTCGTTCGCTCTTCTATTGTGAACTGTGGTTTCATCATTCTTTAAAAAAGATGTCTTCTCTCCTACAGCAAAGGCTTCATTCACCCCAACAACCTCACTGCTTTGGCTTTCCTTGAACCTTCTGGAGCCCGGTATCTGTCGACATCACAGGCACGTTTTGTTTTGTTTATGAGAGACTGTTGACTCAAGATAGTATTTTTATATTTATCCTCCATATGCCTCTGCCTCACTTCATTTTGCTACTAAGTTGCTGTCGCCCTCAGGAAGTTTATGTACCAGACGGTGTCTGTTGCCCGTGATTCGTCTTCATTGGAGATAACAGACATCCTGTAAGTAAGTAAAACATTTATAATAACCATGGCGGGGGTTTTGGGAAAAGCTCAAAGCCAACATATTAAAGTCCTAACTTTGTGACAGCTGGTGTGACAACAGTTCCTTTGCATCGCACCTGCTGTGGAGTGACGCCAAGTCAAGGATCAGATTTCCACTGTTCCCCGGCGCTTCCAAGAGAGATGGAGATTCAATTAAAGCTTAATATCGGCCCACTGAGGACCTCCTAGCAGGTGTACACAGCAGATGAGTGCTTGGGCCAGTTGATGTCACATATCACACACACACACACACACACACACACACACACACACACACACACACACACACACACACACACACACACACACACGGTCATCTATGCGGCCTCTGTGTCACAGCTGAAATTTAAAGTAATGCATTTCAAAATCAAAGTTTGTTTATGCAAAGTAAATGGCTTCTGAAACAGAAATGTACCATCTGCTCTGATAAAAAAAAAAGAGAAAGAAACAGAAATCTCGCTGAGAGATCATCACGCCTCTTTGCGTAGCACTTGAACCAAAGCCAGTTGTAGACAAAGTTGAACATTAGTGACAGTTAACTGTGTTTCCGGGAGTTTTTCAGTGTCACAACGGTTTTGATCTTCTTCTGTACTTTAAATGCAAAACTAGGGAGGAAGTGACAGATGTACGAGTGAACGCATGGCTGCGTATTCTGCCCGGATGGAACAACTTTAAATGTCAGTTTGGATCAGCACCTTTGTGCCCTTTTTGTTGAATGGCAACAAGACACACTGCAGGGCAATGTGTTGTATACAAAGATACACAGTTTGTGTCCTGACCAACATAGATTTACCAGATAAATGTGCATCAAATGTATAATTTAATGTGAAGGACAGCTAATCAAGGGCTCACGGATCTCCTGCAGCTCAGATGTGACTGGATCACAACTGGCTTTACTCAAAGATAGTCGAATGCAACTTCTCAGACACTCAGGGTGAAACACTTGCTTGCTATTAACACTTTTCTGCAACTATAGCTTCACAAATACATGTAAAACACAAAGAATTTCTGTGACCGTGTCTATTGGATCAATGCAGGCTCCTGCCAGTCTTTATACAAGTTGGCACTGGAAAACTTGATGTTAAAGGAAGCATCAGGAAACAAGCAGGAAGTTTAGTAACAAAGGTTCAAACTGAAAGAAAAGATAAAACCTGCGGTCTCACAGCAAGCCTGAATACAGCAGGGAGAAATAAGAACAATCAAAGCCAGACAGAAATAAAGTTTTGAGTTTAAAATCAACCAGTGGGATGAGACATTCAAGTTTTAAAATACATCTGTAATTGATTCCTTTTAAAAGGTGCAAAGTGCAGTAAGGCTTCCAGGTTCAGGATCTACCCGAGGGGTGAGCAGTGGTTTTAAATGAGAGAAGAGAAGTGATATACTGACACCTTTATAAATATAAATGATAGAATGTAGTTTACTTCTTGTTGCTCGTGAGGACCAGCCTACTTTTTCATTTAGTACACAGTGAGTATAATATTCATGAAACACAGAGGAAAATGATGAAGCTGCATCAAACTGTCTCAAAGTAGCCTAACATAAGGTTAGAATAAAAATCTAAATGTCTCAGTTACTGCTGAAATCACATCACAGTTTACCTCTGGGCACACACGCACACTTATGAGTGCTCCGGCGTTAACATCATTTAATTTACTGGAGAACAATTTCACCCCTCCTTCCACAACTTGACAGTCCCCAATCAGTCACAACTCAGAGAACCTAATGATGCATCCCTGGTTTCAATATCACTGACGGAGCAGAGCATCCACACCTACGTCACAAACAGAACAACACATCAGGCATCGCTACAGAGAGTCCGACCCCTTTTAACAGACCATAACACAAAGAAAACCACATGAGATAATGTTCTTTTAGTTGTATTGACACACACGCACGCACACGCACACACACACGCACACGCACACACACGCACACACACACGCACACACACGCAGCCTAAGGTAAAAAGGAGGGACGCAGCCTTTTCACAACCAAATTATGTTGCTTGTTATTTCCTTCCAAAATAATGCATATACAGTATGACAATTATAAAAAATATTAATTAACTCTGATGTGCGTATGGACAAACACAACTAAAGAAATGACAGATCTTTTGGAAGCTACTGTTTTACCATCTGACACTGCTGATACCTGCATCTGGCCGTAGGAGAAGACAGAGCTCGCTGGATACAACCGCTGCCATTTACGGTTTAGTCCTGTGTGGATTTGTTGCTCAAGAGATGTTATTGCCGTCGGCATCGAAGGCAAGACCTTCCTATCAGGCTGTGTACAAATCCTCCTGCTGTGGATCGACAAACTTTAACTTCAACCGCAGCATTAACCTTAACCATCTACTATAAACCATGTGATTGGTGGAGGCTGTCAGGCGAAGGTTCAGGGGGAAACCAACAACAACAAATGTTTCTTTCCTGCACAGCGTAAGAATCTGAAATAAGAAGAGAAAAAAGATCAAAAGACATGACTGACATATGGATGTGTACCTTTGAAGATCAACACGTTTTAGAAAAGTAACTTTCGTTTCTGTTGAATAGACAGCTAATTACAACAGTTTTTTAACCTCAAATCAGTGACAGAAGGTGTCACTATAACCACAGAACGGTTTCATATTGGCTGTCTCAAGCTTGTTTCCACATACACACCTTTACTACACACACCTACACACTTTTAAACACCTAGCAGCAACAAAATCCTCACAGATTATGTTTTTTTTCTGCAACACAAAAACAATCCAGACAGTCATTGTTACCACATAAAGCTCAAACATAAAACAGGCATTTTCCTTTAAGTACCAGGTTAGAAAAATCCAAAATCTAATTTATTTCCATTGCTTCCGACCGTGTGCACACAATAAACCGGGGCTAAAAACCACAGCGGAAGATCAGCAAGGGCTAATTCTGCCTCTGTATTGGACAACTCTATTAACCATAATCCCCTTTGGGCGTGCCAGAGGTGAATCTAGCACACGAATGCTATTGAGGAGGAATTAGGCTTCACATAGAGCGTTTACCGCCGGATGTCATGAAGGGACAGGAAGTGGTTGGGGGCATTTTGAAAGAGGTGGAGAGGAAGGAGGAAGATATAAGCTGGAAGTTAAGAGTTAAATGATTCATGAGTGAAACAATTTGACTTAGCACCTTTGTGAAATGAAGACTTTACAAGATGCATTCTTAATGCCTAAATTCTGAAATTACTCAGCCGTATACATTTAGGCACACTCGTCCAGATTCTTGAGGAGTTTAAGATCAACATGGATAGTTATGCATGGTGGCATAATGTCAGCTTAATATTCTAAAAGGTACTTTGAATAATATGAAGCCTGGAAAGATTTCAGGAAAGGTTTGAACATTAAGAGAAAACTGCTTCTTGTTGCTCAGAACTGAGAGAAGTCAAAGGGTTTGTCATCTCTTTAACTCAAGATTTTATTCACAAAAAATAATGTATGTAAATCTCCAACTAAGGCAGAACATCTGTTCTTGAGTAAACACAGGTCGAATGGGACGTCGTCATCTCTCAATCGTGTAATAAATCCAGTGTAGCTGTTAGTCCCCGGAGGAAAAAGACCCCAAAATAATTGTTTTTTATTTTGCAAATACCACGAAACGGCTCAAAGATGATAAATATGTTGAATTTAAAATATTAAATCTAATTAATTAACAAAAATCTGTTTTTGTCATTTTGTAAGCATAGCAGATTGCAGCCTCAAATAGTGTAGTGTATTAAAAACATTTCAGACATGAAAATAATTCACACATAAAGAATACATAAGTTAATAAAATATATAAGTACAAAATATGAGCAATATAAAGTGTAATTTAATACAAATAAAATTTGGAAATATCATCAGCATTTAAATTATATAATATATATATTATATATATATATTATATATTATATATATATATATTATATATTATATATATATATATATATATATATATATATATATATATATATATATATATATATATATATATATATATATATATATATATATATATATATATATATATATATATATCTATTAAATATATTATATATTATATAATATATATAGAATATATACTATATAATATATATATATATATATATATATATATATATATTATATATACATATTCCAGTGATGGCATCACATCAGTCCTCATCAGGAGGAGAATTAAGATGAAGAGCAATGAATTTATGATAAATGTTGTTTTTACAGCTTTGTATTCCGCGCACCACAGGTGGCAGCTGAGTGTTGTGGTTTAGCTTGAAGCAGGCATCTGTTCCTCCGTCTAACTGCGCCAATTCAGACAGCAAAAAGACAATTTATCTGCTGGTGATTCATCAACATGTCTGTGTAACAACCGTAGTATTTATGTAATGCTATAATTGTCAAATGTTCAATACAAACAGGCTTTTATAATTTGGTCTTGATGCCTGACTATATTTCTCAGTAACTGGGACATCTTGCCTATATTTAACTTTTTTCTTTCTTTCTACAAATGGGTTCATCTGCTGAATCCCTGCCAGACGACTTCTCTACAAAAGGCGCCGAGTCTGTCTACTCCAAAAATGAACGCAGAGACACAAGCCATATGGGTTTGATGATGTGAAAGTTGGCATATCAAAGCACATAATTATATTAATGTACGATTATAGTTAAGAAACTGACTTCACTGTTTAATAAAAAAATGTATCACGCCTTGCCAATAAAGAAACATTCTCTCCCTGAGAAACAAACCTTGACTAGAACAGCTACACAGCGCACAACACAAGTGTGAAAGAGAATAAGCTGCCATAACAAGAAATTCTGTCTTTGCTGATGTATTTATTTGTAAAATATTGCGCCATTGTTTGTTAAAGCAGCATTAACCACATTTGTGTCTGAAGGGGGCAGAACAAAATCTAAACAATGAAAAACTTTTAATCACAGAACAGTATTTTCTTCTTTACACTTTTCTTGTCATGATCTTGGTTTCCTGTTTTATTTTGTAAGGTTCACTCCCTTTGTGTCATGTCTAGTTGTACTTCCTGTCTGTGTGTTTTTTCCCCCCCTGTGATTGTTGATGTGTTCCTCCTTTGTGTTTTTGCCTCTCTTCCCCAGCTGTGTTCCCTCGTTTAGTGTCTGTGTGTATATATATCCCTGTCTGTTTCATTGTTCCTTGTCGAATCATCATTCATGTTCTTTAACT
Organism: Cottoperca gobio; assembly: GCF_900634415.1. Taxonomy (NCBI): domain Eukaryota; kingdom Metazoa; phylum Chordata; class Actinopteri; order Perciformes; family Bovichtidae; genus Cottoperca; species Cottoperca gobio. The sequence goes on from NC_041364.1 coordinate 4,226,568, forward strand.
TCCTACATTTACTAGGACTGGCTTGGTTGACCCCCAGAGAGTATGTTTGAATGTATTTATTGTCAGCGATCGGTTTTACATGGAGAGAGCAATAGGGATAACAATATCAGTGGAGTGCAAGGTTTTGTTTTGGAGATATTAAGGCTGCGTTGTGATCGGCTTCATTGAGGCTACTGTCAGTGGGGAACTTGATATCTCTGCTTCTTCATGATGGATTTTTACGCTGTATTTCTGTTGAATGTTGGTGCAAAGTGTTAGAATAAGTCGTACTTTGTCCTTAAGAAAGTGACGTATTCTGCTAAACTGCAGCAGATGCTCTGAGAATGAACATTTCAATGAAAAGGTTTAAAGTTATTAGAGTTTTGATCTTCTCTAAATGCCTATTAAGGTAACAAATACATCAATGTACATCAAATATTGTTATTACACTTATCAGTATATCAGAACAATTTCACGACCATGAGTTAGATGAGGGGAAACCCATTGCTGCTTCACAGCGGCCTGCAGAAAAGCTTCATTTTGTACTTACTTCCACCGTGGTCGACAAACGACTTTATCTCCTGGTGAGTGTGAAAACTGATTAAAAATGTACACCTGTGGCTCAGCCCTCTTCCCATCATCTCAGCAGACTGGAGGGTAATTGAAGTCCCTGGCTGCTTACATTTTTGGACTGACTGGTACAGTGTTGACCTCTGATGATAAGAATGATGAAGTGATCAACATTATGATGTGTTGCCTGGTTCAACTCCTCCTCCGAGAAGTTTTAAAGGACGAAAGAGTTTCTTTTTACACTTTTTAATGCGACGAATACTTACGCTAAAAGAGGGTTGAAGATTTGAACCTAGGTTCTTCTAATAAAGAAGCATCTCCTTTGACTATTCCAGCACGTTATGTCATTTCTGTCTCTGCCAAAGTCGTTTTAAAAGCAGTCAGTAAATTGAAAGCAGGGGATCAGCATTACAAAGCCATAAAGTTGACCTTGTATTGGCAATCCTGTCTCGTCTATAAAGAACTCTGAGAACACATGATCGCCCTACTTTGGTATTTTTATGAAAGAGTTACAAAATAAATCTTACTTTATTCTCACAATGCCATAAGGATAGGGCAGATCTTTAACGTCTTCTTTAAAAACAATAATTAACTTGTCAAATTACAAGTTTTCTCATTTAATTTGCCAATTTTTTGTTTTGGATTTAGTCAACGCTGGTGGCCATGTTTCCTTTTTGGCTGTGTTGTGAATCCTGATTGGACTGGACATGCTAGTCTGTATGTTGATGCACATTGTGACACACACAAATGCCCACACAATGGCTGAACTAATCCTAAGCCTCTTTATTTATCCGCCGGTTTTGGCTGAGAGGACACAGTACCTTTTCCAGCAGGGTCGTCTTTTCTGTGTCAGAGTTCACTCCGACCGGCATGTGCATCTTCTGTATCTAAAAGGACATAACCAGGATAATTTTTCTTAATCCATTTATTCATCTGAGCAATGGGATCCAACAAGAAGACGTTGTTTTCTGCCAAAGTTACACCAGTTCTCATTTCATGATTTCATGAGTTGTGTTTGTTGTCCTGTTTCTTTCTTACTTTTTTGATGTGGAATGGAAAAGATGATACGGAAGTGAGTTGGTAGAATCATATACATCCCTGAACCAATCACAACTAAGCAAAAACTAATTCAAAATATGATGACAGTAGTGCGGTTGTTTGCTCGACATCCTTGCAACTGTCAAACCACCCTGATCAAGCAGATCAGTTACACTTTAAATCAATGCTTTTATTTCGTCACAAACATTCAACATTGTAGAGAAATATGAAAAAACACTTTAATAGAGTCTTAAAAGCTACACTCTCTGTGCAGTAGTTTCTATTGTTAGTGGCAGAGTTCACTATTCAAATTACCTTCACACGCACGAGGGACTTGCAGGAAATGAAGCATGTATGTATTCCAGCATAACTGTTTTTAATCTGATCTCATTAACGTCAGCCTCACTGTCTACTGTTCACTCTCAGCTGTTACTGCTATGCAAAACAAACATCTGCTGCTTCCCATTTAAAGCATTCAACCCAATCACCAAGGTCATCAAAAAAGCATCTACGAAACAAGACAAAAGTCATTTTTATCATTTTTTGTGGGTTTCAGGGATTACAGAGCCTCAGTGAGCTGTTAAGGGCTGCAGGCTGCACACACATCCAACTTCAAGGTAACACACTGCTTTCACTGTACCCTGCTGCTGTGTGGAAGACAACCTTAATTGTTTGGTTGCATTGTAAACAGAGAACCCCAGTAGCTGCTCAACAAGTGTTTGCTGCAGTATTAAACCTCGCTTGCAGTTTCCATCGGTAAATCATGTCAAATATATCAACCAGGACTGAAATCTACGTGATGCGTACTTAAATGCACCAAATCCACCTCTATGGTCTATATGGTTGAAGGCCCTTGAACAAAGATCTTTTTAAAAATAAACTGTGAATATCACACACAATGCATTACATGATAATATCTTACATACACAGCGACTAATATAAATCTTCACAAAGGTCGGTGGGTTTAGTTAGGGTTTGGGTTTTCTAGCATGCACTGCACCGGTCCTTATGCCATTCCAAATGTGTGATTCACAACCTGAGGTCAAACCATCATGTTTGAGGTGTTGAGATATTTCTGGGATATGAGAAAATATTAAAAATATACAAATGATGCTTTTTTGTTAATGTGTTCAGTGAAAAGCTGATGAAGTCCCCGGGGTACTCTACCTCTGCTCCCATTTCACTCAATGTCAACCCCCTCCTCTGGCGCATCTGCTCCAGGACCTCTCGTCTCACCCTGTAATATCCACTGCTGATGTGCACGGCTAGAGCAGATGGCGTGCATACACTCACAAACACACACACACACACACGGACGTAGATGCTGACAGCCGTAACTGATGCACACAGGCCCGCTTGTTTGTTTTCTCTTCTAAAGGGGTGGAAGTCAGGTGAGATGGAGCTGGAGGATGGTGAACCGGACAAATAGTGTTGCAGGGTGAGATTAATCAGTGCACAGTGTTGGGCTGCAGGTTACGCAGGGGGATGAGGCCATTTTGAATGCCTGATTAGGTTTGATGTGTGTGAAGTGATGGCTTCACATGGCCGTCCTGTTTCATTAGAAGTGAGACCTACAAGGCACCAACACCAGTTCAAGGACAATAATAAATGCAACGCTTGCAATACGGGAAACTGGGGAGATGGAGGGATTTCTTTCGTGTGAGTGTTGCAGTCGGGTGATGACCAAGCAAAGGTGCATCATACAGGCCTGTCAGCTTTGCAGTTTTGATTTTAAGTGGACACAACATACAGCTCATTTCCTGTTTATAGATGTTTGCTGCCAACTTAGTTCATGCGTTATAGTCAAAGTCTGTTGCATAGATTTGACATCCAACAGATCTATGGCTTAATGTGGTGATAGAGGGTTATTTGAAAATGCATACACACATTGGAAAACTTTTAGTTTAGCAATTTGGCCTACCTTTGTAGAAGTACTTACAAAACATGTTTCTACAGAATAAAACATGGAGTTAATTAGTCATAACTCGCTGATTCAACACAGGAAAGAGAGATTACAGACCAACAGGGACTTCAGATGTGATGATATGATGAGCCTTGAGGCAAAGCATCCCAATCTTTGCTTATTTGTAACCAAAAAGTAATGAGCTTGAAATACCCGTTGAATAGCTGTAATAAAGATATCCAAAGAGTTTTGTCTTGTGAAGACTGGATCAACTTTGAAGAGAGAAAAGAAGATGACATGTTTACAACCAAACTCAAAATGGGAGTGCCCGCTAAAATTGACTCTCCTTAACCAATTTACCTGATGGGGAAAACATGTTTGTTGATACTTTAAGATCTTCTGTAACGTGAAGGAGGGATTGTAATATTGGCACAACATGTACATTTACCAGAAACATAATCAAATGCTTGTCACTGACTCCTGTTTCCTTAAAAAAGAAAACACACACATCAAAAGCCTTAAAAATAATACAGAGGTGTCGGAGCACTACAGCTGGTGGCTGCTCCACAACAACAGAGACATACCGCACACACACATTTTCACTGAAGTATTGTTTGCATGGACACTCAAAGCCCAAACATATGCAACGCAATGAGGCTCCTTCATGGCCAAAGAGTTAAGTGACTGAATGGGGCTGCTGGTGGTGCATGCAGATGGAGAGTGGGTGGAGAGTGATTTATTGTGAAGCGACGGAGTGGGTGGGATGGTGAAAAGGGGGCTGTAGCAAGAAAGTGCAGACGTACAACTTCGCTGCTACAGGAGCAGGTGTGCAGCTTTACTAAAGCAATGCATTAATGTTGACTAGAGAAACAGATGCTGAAATATACATCACAGCATGATTGCCTTCCATTTAGCGCGTGTGTGTGTGTGTGTGTGTGTGTGTGTGTGTGTGTGTGTGGGTGTGTGTGTGTGTATCATACGTGCACTTTGTTTTAAGGTGCAGGGGGAGGTGCAGGGTAACAACTGCTCAAACTTGAGGAAAACAAAACACTACGCTGGCAGAAAGGTTTAAAAATCTAATTAATGAACAAACTATTAGTACATCATTCTGTATTTACCTTAATTAACTGCCATTACATCACACATCATTCAACCAATCACATCTGAGAACACGCCTTCTCATACACCACATAGGACTCCAGCTGAGGCGTACAAGATGGCGTCCACAAAGGACTTTCATGACAGCATGTCTGTTTAATATAATTTTGAGAAATAAACTTAATTCAAATGCACATTAGGATATTAGAACCATAAATTAAATTTTAAAAACTTCTTAACAAAAAGACAAATTGTTATTGAGGGAGTTGGTGCTTCCTCACACACACCCTGCATATGTTCATAATGTAGAAATCTGCATGTATTTAATGGCAAACTTTACCAGAGAGATTTGCATTTGCAAATATGTAACTGTCTATAATGCTATGTGAATACAGGTCTGTCCATACATGCAGTATCCTAAACGTCAGTAAAGTAGTCTGATCATTCAGGAACTCTTTGCAATAAATCTTATTGTTACTGTGATAACACTATTAATGCTTTTTCTTTTTGACCTAATATTGTCTAGTTTGTGGTTAAGCGTTGTATAGACCTTGCAGTGCCCCTGGGCATCCTTACCATGAATGCGTACACTTTTCTCTGAATGGATACACAGATGTACTGTTGCTCACAATTGCTCACTAGTATGACAAACATAAAGCCCCTCCGTGGTTACTTTTGTCCAATTAGCCGAGTAGCTTTATGCTCCGTGACATGTAGAGTACAGTAGGCGAAGGAACCCCAGACAGCTGGAAGCGTCTCTAAACATACTTTCATGTTTTGAAGCATATCTGAGTTAACAGCACAATAACAGCTAACAGCAGCGATGTCTCTCCTTCTCTGTCTCTGAGTCTCTGCTGCTTTCTGTGCAGCTCTCTTTGTCTTCGTCGGCGTCCCCATCACCTTACATCTCACTCATTAATTATTAGTACGAGTAAATGTAAGTTCCACACAAACTGAAGACGCAAAGTACTGGGTGTGACTTGGAGACATAACCTCGCTTCTAAACAGCAGCATGTAAAGTACTTAATCCGGAGACTCATTGTTACAGTCTCAAACCTTGACCAGGAGCTAAGGAGAACCTATGTATGTCCAAGCAGCACACGCCATAATGAAGTCCCGTGCCACCTTCTCATACTCTCTCTTTCCACACATTGTCTTTCTGTCATTAGCTCCTTTCTCTCGGCTTGTTACTTTGTTTTTAATTATCCTGTTTTTCCACTGCTTCACTTTTCTCTTTTTTTCTCCAAGAGTTTATGGATGCCTGGATGAACCTAAAACCCCAGGCAGGCAAAGCAGCTCGACCGTGGAGCTGCTCGGCGGAGGAAAGAAACTGCAAAGCCGCACTAATAACGTCCCCCTGAATATTTTAGACACAATTTATTTTTAATCCGCAGGGCTAGAAATCAGAGTGATTCAGTTCCATATTGTGGCCCCTGTGGGTGTTTCGTTGCTCATGCTTTTTTAATGACCACACTTCTGTCCATCCAGAGGGAGGGAGGGAACTGGGACTGTATACTGGCCTATAAGTCCCAAGGTAAAGGACGAGTCAGCTGCGAGTTTGATTCCAAGATGCGATTTGAAAAAATCTTCTCTTGAGGTAAGGCATTATCTTTTTGGATTGATAGCCAAAATGTTTACACATTGTAATTCAAACAAAGCGCACACTTTCCAATGATAGAACTGTAGATAGCACACATTGCTTTGTTGGACAAAATAATAACATTTGGATGTCACATAAATATATATAATCAGTGTGACAGTTTGTGCCTTTAGTACATACAACTGTATATTGAGTGGTTGAAGCTGCACATATACCGCAAAGCCTCTTGCAGATTACATCACATTACATCAGAGACACAGTTCAGGAGTATCTCGGTGGCCTCGGGGTCAAAAATGGATCCCATGTAATGACATCACCCTGGCTTTGAGTCCAGCCGGAGACATGCTGTCTCTCCTTTATTAAAGGAACTGTATGATGGAGAAAAAACAACTGCGTAGAAACGACCACATACATAAAGGTATATCAGTTTTGCTGAAGAAGCAGGTTGCTGCTCTCTCTCTCTCGCTCAAAGTGCATCATTCATTGCTGAGCTTCACAAAGCACTCTCATTGTATTCGTTAAAATTTAATTGAGTAAACACAAGTGCTTTTCTACATCTACGCGTTGCCGTTTTTAGCATCATACGTGACTTATGCCTCATTTAAGACTCGTTTTGATTGGCACCTGGAGTCACTGTTTCCGAACACCTTTTTATTATACTTCCTGCTTTAAGGATCGAGGTTAGAGTTTCATAAGGGCCATTATCAAAGATTGCATTACTAAATTAGTGCTGTCGAGACTTGCTTCCCCCACCAAAGCTGCTCTGATGCTTTCCCAAAGGAAATGAAGAAATATGCAAAAGACAGATTGACAAAAGAGACCACTGAAGCACGGCTCGGGGAGGGAATTAAATATTCCACTCTGCCACTGAGATCATCTTAATATGTATTCATATTATTACAATGTGATATAGGAGTACTGCACACACAATGACACTAAGAACAGGGAACATTGTAATCATGCCAATACATTCTGTATATCAACACTTTAAAAACGCTCAATTATCTTTAATTGACCCTCACTTTATTATGGTTGGAGTCATAAGGGTCACTAACGATTTTTTTCTTTCTTTTAAAAGCTGAATCTGTGGCATAAGTCAAGAAGCAGTTATTTGAGAGTTCATGCACGGACATACCAAGGACGGTTGGGAAGCTGCCCCTCTGGAAGAACGTGTCACATGATGCAATTAAAATTGCAATTATTTAAATTGAGAGACGCTCGCTCCTTACTGACATTGATGTCATACTTAGTACAAGGAAACAAATTGATATATATTAAAAAAAACGGTATGTTATTAGGTTAATACTCATATTGGCACGGTTGATCATATACATTTGCTTACAAGCTAATATTTTCATGTGGATAAATTGTGTCACAAACTCCTTATTTTTTACTTCTCGACTCTAAATGTTAACATTTCCAACAAGTATTGAAGGACAATTCATTAATGAGCAATTATTTTGTTTTCCTTTCAACATAGGAAACCTTGATGTCTGTGTGTTTGTGTATTATTCTTGTTGTCGGGACATACATCTGTATATGCAATCACATTATACAGACTCACACTCCGTTTGAGGACAAAATTGGGTCCCCACAGGGTAAACCATTAAATAGCAGCGTTAATGCCCTCCTAAGTGACAAAAATAATTATCTGTGTGTGCTGGGGAAATTGATCTTATAAACAAACAAACCTTATAATTAGACCCCCCCCCCCCCACACACACAAATTGGTTCAATATATTATATATTTCTCCTCACATTACCTCCCTTTATGATGTGTGAACTAAAAAAATGATCTAAACAACGTTAACTATGCAGTGATCAGGATTTCCAGATCCCATCTTCGATAGCCTCGGGCTGTATAGACAGACTGTTCACAGACCATCCCCCCTTCATGACAACACTATCTTTCTTTTATCTATGTCATATTCTGAATGTGCACTGCTAGCTTTTCATTGAGTACTAGAATATGTCATATTCTGAATGTGCACTGCTAACTAGAATATGTCATTTCTGCACAGCGTCCATGTAGTAATTGCTTTATGCGCAGGTGTTTCTCTTACCCAAAGTAACCTATGTTACATGCACCATGTGCAGTTCTTAGGTCACAAACATTGCAGGCAATCAGACACAATGCAAGTGTAAGAAGCCTTCATAATGGAGGTTTGGTTGAGATACAAGGTTAGAATCAGAAACAACAAGAAATAAGAGGCAGTAAGAAAAGATTGAAAGTGTTTTTATTCATCATGCAAGACAAGACTGTGTTTAGTTAATAACAAATGGGGATTTGATTCATATTTTACCCCTTGATTGGGGTGCACGTTTTTGTGGGAGGGTGATGGGGAAGGGAGACGCAATTGTTGACTGAAATCCTTTTTATTTGTTTATTTCATCAAACCTGAGTGTAGGGGAGGAATTTGCAATCAGGACTAAGAACGACATTGTTTTGATACAGTTCAAGGTTCCAGTACAATGTATTGCAACACCCACATCAGAATTTTTTTTCTTTTCTTGTTTGCTCCCAACATTCATATCGTAACATTCAGTTCCATTATATAGTAGTCCTAATAAAGAAAATGAGAATTGCTTTCGGCAATATTCCAGATGACCGAACAGGCCAACTGCAATACTCGTAAATGCATTTGCAATGGAATTTACTATCAAAGATCACTGACAATTCTAAAAATGAATATCCTTTAATAATGGAAAGCTTGAATGCAACTTTAATTATTAGCTGGCAGTGTTTTCATTTCTGTTCTTCAAGGAACCTGAAGACAGAGGTCCATTCATTGAGCGGCTGTCAATGGAGGACCTTCATTTGCTTTGGAATCAAAAGGATCATAGCTTATTCCTTTAAAGTAGGCCCTTATACATTTCATATGATGGGTTTTGAGTTACTGACTCCTCTGCCCATCTCCTAAACATGATTCAAACCAGCCCCTGCCTTTAAATGACCCCACACTTACTCTGGCGTGGTGTCCAAATGACTCAAGCCAGCCAACAATCTTTTGAATCCAGACAATTAATGTTATCACTTAGCTGGAAACAACTGCAGGTTTTGATTGCATATAACACCTGATACCACATCTCATGATTAGATTTAGTTTCTCATTCTTGGCATGAAAGCAGGTCGACTTAGAGAATAGGCACAAATAAGATTACATTGCACACACTCATACAATCACGGTTAAAAAAGTTTAATTTTGATCACAGATGAAAAGGATAAAAGCTGCTTCATAGATATAATTATTGATGTTATTGTTATAAGTGTGGTATACATTATTAGTGAATACGTAGTGTTTACAAAAATCAAAGGTGTGCACTTTTATAAACTTATAAACAGGCGGACCTTTCCAAATAAATAGGGGACCAAGGATTGAACCTTGGGGGACACCAGAAGGAACAAGGAACCATTCAAGTAAAGCCAGACTGACGCACACCTGCACAGGAGATGTATTGAATGTAAACATAGAGATGCATATACAATATAAGGATCTCTGTCATTATTGAACACGAACCATGCTGATGAATGAATGAATGCTGGTCTATATTGCAAATGTGAACAAAACAAACAGGAACGCTCTATACTTTTCCATCATGAAATAGGGTTTTAATTATTAATTGGTGCAACATTACGTATTTTAGCTCAAGTCTTTATAGGCTCTGAGGCAGATTATTTAAATCAGAATTGAGTGTGTGTATCTTTATCAGCTCAACCAAATATTCTTTTTAGAAACTTTATAAATGAGCATAATCAGGTCAGCGTTTCGAAGCACTTAAATACACGTATTTCAAGGGACTTTGTATTTTAATGCCAACACTGTAGAAACAATATTTGCAGCAAGAGAATGATTCTGTTCTCTTGGGCTAAATTATTAACACACAACTACAAAGGGTATTTTTAGTTTAGACTACAGTTTACAATATTAATACAATTAACCATACCTGCCCATCATCTCCAAAACTGTGGACCTTAATTGAATACAGGAACATTGCAGCATTAGGCATATTTGCCAACAAAGCTACAAGACTCTCCCTGGGATGACAAAGGCTGTTAAGGTATGAATCTAGAGTCTTACAGTGCTATACCTAAGCATGGGAAACTGCAGAAAGTGTTATAAGTCAATCTTTTTGTATGTATATAAAAACCCAGAACGTATAATGTTAAAAATGTTCTCAGCAATTAGCAAGAATTAATCACAGAGAGGATGTGAAATATAATAATAAAAGTGTTGCTGTAATACTATCACTATAATAGCATTAGTAATTTGTTTAATATTTAATTATTCTGAGGTGTTAACACTATTAATTTACTAATTAATTTAACACTTGCTAAACAGCACTTTAAAACTATCAATGGAGATTCACACAGTTGTGTTAATCCCTTGCGAGATTCCGTCTGCTCAATAGCCAACAGAAGAATGAAAACCTTTCGTGCACTTTTTAAATTTCAACAGTTAAATAATGCATTAGAGTGATTCCCATCTAAAGTGTGAAGAGGGCATGTCCTGGACTCGAAGTCACTGATGTGTCTCTCTCTCTCTCTCTCTCTGAACCACACTGAAGTTCCACGTGAGGGCATCTATTTGCTAAATGCTGTGGGCAATTGTTCTTCATTCAACTGTATAATGACAGAAGTGATTGCAGAGACTAGCAGTGATGTATGGCAGAGGGGAAATAACACGATAATTCAATGATGCAAAACATGTAAATGCCGTACCTTTCCAACAGCCTTGTTGGTTCTGCTTTTCATATTCAGAGACAACTAGCAGGACAATGACGGAGAGATTTTTGCTGCCAGATGTAATGCTTTAGATGGCAAATATTTGTTGGAGATTGATGTGTTGGTTGTGGGTTAGCTGATGCTAGGATAGTTTATTGTCACCACTAACTTAACAAAAATGTTTGTTGGCTGTAAATACAAGATGGCTGCCATGGATCTGCATTATAGTCTTTCTACGTGGCTCTGCTCGCTTGGTCTCGCTGAACCCATAGCCTTTACATATGGATGACCTCATGTGCATAAATATAACTTTTGCAGGCTCTCGGAAAGTTTTAAGCCTTCATGGTTTAAAAATTCATATCTCATGAGTGCAACAAAGAGTAATTGTACTGTCAGCTGTTTTACGGACCTTTTGTAATGGCAGCTTTTTTAGGCTGCAGGGGATTTATTTTTCTCGCAGTATTACCGTTGACCACTAGGACACATTGGCTGCAAGGCTAATCGCCCCTTTTTGTAGCTCTCTTAATACATCCATGATGATTACACCATAGGCTATGTCGAAGCTAACATGCTCTTCTCAAAACTGTAACAACTTGGGCAGCTGGTATTTTTATTGATTATTGTTGTGGATTATATTTTGAGTGTTGATTAATGTCGGTTATTTGTAAACTTGGTCAGATGAGTTTGAGTGTTGATGAGTTGGTTTTTGGTTTTTGGTTGAGGAAATATTATTTTACATCTGCATGTTGGTTTGGTGGCAGAATATCTAGAGATATGAACAGGGATTGAGAGGCGAGAGAAGTCTAATGCAGCGATAAATAGAAGTACTGGGCTAGATCAGGGAATAAAGCGGTGGGTGGGGGTTGGCATGGGTTTCCATTTAGAAGCAGATAACTGCTGAGGAGCACCTGTCGTCACAATCTGTCCACCTCCACAGTGCAGCTCTGTTAGTCTGCACAGACAGCGACTGCTTCCATTCTTTGGTTGTGGTATTCAGTTGAAATGTTTAATGTCGATCTGTATCTCTGCTTCTCAATGTTTCATTACTGCAGTTCCTTCTCTCAAAAACTCAACATCTCACTCTGCATCTGTCTCTCTGAAGCACCTATAAATGCTTGCTTGTCTTATGTAGCACAACATGGCTATGTTTATGTCTCACTCTTTCTTAATAATCGATGTGATGACACTCCAACAAGGGACCCCTGCTCTTTGTGTGTCATTTTTAAGGACAGGGCTGGTCATCCATCCCTCCTTTTTATATACCTGTGTTATCCTGTGCGTGTGTGTCTTCCGCATCGTCTTTGAAAAAGGTTGATTGATGAAGTTTATCTGGAGCGATGAGCGTAAACATAATATTGATGGGCGTGGCCCCTGGCTCTGCTGGTTAATAGGTTCTGACACCTTGGCATGGGTTTGATAGATCAGTGGCCAAATAGACGAAGGCTGCAGGCATGGAAAGCCTTATTACAGCCTGACAGAGGAGAGTAGCAGCTGAGATCCATCACCCTCTGGGGAATTGTGTGCATGTGAGTGTTTGAAGATTTAGAGAGGGTGGCGTGTGAGGGGGACATCACCGGCAAACGGAAATCTACTGAGTTCCAGGCTTCACACAAGGTGGGGCTGCTTTGCCGTCAGGACTACCTTCAATATACAATGTGAGTGTTTGAATGTCTATCACTAAGAAGCTTCTAAGTTTGACCCTCAGGGACGCAGCTCATAGGTATGTCAATGTTTTCTGTATGGACTGAAGTTGGATTTGGATAAGTGTGCAAACCAGCATGTGAAAGATATGAAATAATTTAACACAGTTCACATAAGGCCGAAGTGGCTGACCTGGCTATACATTTCTTAAAATAAGGAAATAAATCAATAATTCATACTGTCACTTTAACACCTTTAGTTTAATTCATTTTTACGAGACCCTTCCCATATTGACACACAGGTAAATTATTAATTGGATGGTTTTGGTGTTCTCCTTTATCATCAGAGTAATAGGACAAAAATATAATTTTATTTGCCTTTATTTTTCTCCAATGGTGGTGTTCATATGTCCTGAATAACAACAGACATGTAGAAACAGAATGAAAAGAGGCTTCTTGTGCCAATATACTATGATAATATGTTTCTATGAGGAACTGGCAAAAGAACACGAGCGCAACACACTTTTGTTTTAACCCCTTTACACGGTCTGATGTGATTAAATCCCATCACTTACTTTCATAAAGAGATTGCTTCGGATTGGCAGATGCATTTAAAAGTAGTCTAGCTTTGGAATTCATACTAAAAAGACAACCTAACAACAAAAACTCCTGTGGCGAGTCTGCTTCATACACCACAAATCAATGCACGTGATTGGAACAGGTGGATCGAAAATCAAAACCTTTTCAGGCGGTCACGGTGCGGTTGTTTGGGGCGCCACCAGAGATCACTTCACAGCCTTAATGAAGCAGATCAAACAGGCACACCCACCAGAGTTGTGTCTGAACAGAACCAAGCAAGTCAGGTGTGAAGCACCGTATGTCTGTTCCTCAGGCCAAAATCATACAATTGAAAGTATGCTAGAAGTGTTTTGCATGCTGAAAACTCATATGTGCTCTCTTCCAGTCATAGTAACCAAACATGTGACTACAAATCTTTGAACTAAACTGAACAGAGTGATTTGAATAAGGAAAGTAATACGTGATTTCCATTTTAAAAAAGTCAGAGCAATGCTTATTGTCCTCTACTTTTCTACACACTCACATGAGCTTGTGTTTGGGCTTGCATCTACTCCCTGTAGACAGACACAAGGAAACAATATAACACCTTAGCAGGATATTCCCCCTGGCTTCCCAATCAGTGACGGTGCCAAAAACCTGGCGCCCTCGGCTGTCGAGTTGCACCTTGTCCAACAAATGGGAAGTTAAAAACTTAACCAAGATTTCTCCCACCATCATAATAAATCTCATGGCTTTATGTACAAAGTTGGTTTTTCAACATGTTTAGTTGGGAATATTCGTCCTCTAGTGCAATAATTGATGGTGCTGCTACTGGTGTCTGTTCTCATTGGTACTGAGAGAAAGAGGATACTTTAGCTACTGTTAATAGGAGAAAATGGGGCAGGCTTTGGCTTCAGCAGTAACTCTCATGGCCAACTAAACTGGGAAAGGAGTAAGTACAGCCCCAGCCAAGAACCATGGTGGTATGACTCATGGATTGGAATCATCCTGTTGAACAGCGCCAGGCCACATCCTGTCCCAATGGTATTTTCCACCCACCCAGAAAGCATGTCCTTCTCACTTCCTGGGGTTTCGGGGATAGCATGAGTATCCACCTGCATTACACTCTTCACACAAAAGTCCACCCTGACAGGTGAGAACAAGAGGCTCCCCAGGCCAACAATTAGACAAGCAAGATAATACATTGTTATGAGGATGAATCTAAGAACTGAGCAAGATCACTTCTAACAGATGGTAATTTAACATCTTTTCAGCCGTTCCATTATTCAAAGGCAGCCCTTGAAGAGTCAAAGGTTTTATAGCATGTTTTATAAACATGTTGTCAATGAAGATTTTCAACATACTTCTTCATGGGGTTCTAAATGAATGAACACCTTTTAATTTAAGTCCTGTTATTAATTTTTAACATAAACAACCGAAACACATTTTTAGCAACCTTATGAAGGCTCCTCATGGATGTCCAAAATACATTTTCATAGGGTTTTGAATGAATGTTTAAAAATGACCAAACAATGTTGAACGTATGTGTTGGACGTCCACAATTACCACAAATGAATTTTAGCTCGACAATAAAGGTCCCAGTCCGACAAAGCGTGACAATATTCTCTCAAAAACGTAGAGGGACTAATGGACTAATGGTATCTATCTGATGTTGCATGTTTGCTGCGTACGTTTGTACGATATATTGCACTGTGTTTACATGCTCAGAATATGGAAGAATTGAAATACACAGTATTGGCTAAGAAATATACCTTGCATTCAGTAAATCTTCCAAACACAACATTTAAAATGTGTAAACACTGTGTTCCGTGGGTAAAAGAGTGGTTGTACTTGAGGCAGTTGCAACAAAGAAGCCTCTGACTGTCATCCATTTTCTTATCATCTCATCAATTTGCCCAAGACTGAATGATAACATGTTACACAGATGTCCTGCTGGGTTCCACTGGGTACAGTAGGAGCCGTTAATCCAGTTGGGAAACTCTAGCTGGTTCGTACCATTATGTTGCTGGAGGGGTTGTCCCAGAGGGGCTGTTTTTCATCCTATGACAAGCAATTTATGAGTTAGTAGTCTACAGGGCTTTGAGAACCATCCCCAGTCTTTTAATATATGCTGTTTGTTGTGTCTCTTTTCTTGTACCCAGCTGTGTCTTTAGGGATGGTGGTAGGTGTAAGCCAAAGCTGAGGCTTGATATGTGATTTAAAAGATGGATCTGTGCCCATCTTGACATTGATTTTACTAACATCTGTAGGTTTGTTACTTATCTGTGCCAACATGTTTGTTTTATCTCTGCTGGACTGGTTGATATATTTAAAGGATTGCAATAATATTTCAGATCGATACTGAATACAGCATTTTTTGCAATAGATTCCTTCCTGGAATAATTTTGTTTCTCATATGTTTACATGAATGTTATACGTATTATATAATAATCACATTAGCATGCCTTCAGCATTTTCTTCTTGAATCTGATTTACCCTGGCCAATTTGTCCAATTTATTAAAATCAATATTTATACAAGTGCATTGAAGAAGTATTCCCAGCCGTTGCAGCAGAATTAAAAAATAATTCTATCAAACTACTTCATCCGACAGCATTCAAATGGTGGTGTTCTCTGAAAATACTTTAGGGTTGCATGCAGACATACCCCGGGAATGAATTAGATTCTCCTGAAGGAAAATCAATGGGCCTCCTCCTGAGGAAGTGTTTATGAGGGTGAAAACAGACAAGGAATCCTGGTGAGGAGACTGTACAGTAGAACTGGTCATCCATCCATGGAAACAGTGTCAATCCGCCCTCACCCCCCCTTCCAAGTGTTGGCCTTCTGTTCTGGCTCGTATAGTGAAACCAGCCCATATGTCAATAATGTCTCCTGGGTCCACCACACGTTTCCACCTGGACTTGGAAAAGGGAAAAATATGATGTTAAGCAATATTTGAACTTTACTTGAATGTAACAGTACCTTTCAAAGGTTTGACACAATGAGAACGTGTGTCCAAACGTTTGACTGGTACTGTATGTATTTATGAATCTCTAAAAATAAATAAATGATGACACACCATCATTGACAACATATCCTCAGAAGTTTCTTTTCTGGAGTAAAATTGGTTTGCACATGACCATGACCTTGACCAATGCAAGACGACTTTGGTACAGAAGTTAGCAGTAGTAAACTGTGACTTAGTGTTCCAGCTTTCGAGGATCGACTGGCCTGGTCTTGTTTTGTTTTAGTGCAGTGGTAACATCCTTCTACAAACTGAGGCAGGTGTCAGCAAGACATCTTAAAGGGTTTTGAAAGTCTTCAGTATTAACAGATGCTCTTTTAACACACAAACTGTAATAGTGGTAATATGTCTTTGGCCTCTACATCTCAAAGTCCCGGGCTTAATTTCATAACCAGTACATCCCTGCGCATTGAAAAATTCTACTGTGCCACTTTCTGGTGTGACAGAGTCATAAGCACCATGCCTAGCACCTTATCTTAAACCTAATCTAAATCTAATCGCAACCTTGACCCGGAAACAGCCTTTTATAAGCAGAGAGTAACGGCCAAAGTGTCTTTGCTTTCCAAACATGTCTTCACTCTTAAGGTTTAAAACTCAACATGGTCCTCACAAAGATACAAGTACTAAAGCAAACACACAAATAAACATACATTCAATCCCTCACGCTTATTTTCATGCATGCACGCTCACACACACACACACACACACACACACACACACGCACACGCACACACACACACACACACACACACACACACACAGATGCTGATCAACAGCAGTATGAGCCTTTGCTCATGCATAGCTGAGAGGCAGTTTGCTCATGTGAATAGCATTGCACTCTACATAGGAGACATAAATCAGGTTGAGCCAGTGTGATGAAAGATTTAATCTTGGTGGTCTTCAGTGGATGAGGAAGATTCATCTTCCCAGGCGAGAGGTCAATTTCCCCTAACGCCCCTGACAATGCGAGCTCCCTCGGCAACGGGACATTGCAGATTGGTGTCTGTCTGAGAATCTTCCTTTGGAAACCAGTTCAATTTCTGCCATTTCATTTATTTCTAATTGAAATTAAAACATTTTTAGGTGAAAACTTGACTTGAACTCATTATCCATCAATGATACATAAACATTCCAGACCAAGTTAAAAAAAACTAAATTTGAATTGCAGGTAATTATCTGTAGAAATCAATGTTTTTGGAAATAGCAAGCGACTGACTTTTTTGCACAGATGGCAAGTCACTGTGACGCACCCCAAACAGCTGCTGCATAATTTGTCTGTCTTTAGATGAGCTGCAATGTTGTTTACCAATTTCCTATCACAGTCATCATTCATTTGAAGCTTCTTTCATATATCATTTATATTGTATTATTTCATGGTGGCATTTTGCCGAATTAGGAGTCGCTTTTGACTTTACTGTACCTTCATGTATTGAATATTTAGAATATTTCAATTCCATTTGTTTGGGTCAGTGTAACAGCGAATGATGAGGAGGAGGTTTTACCTATAAGATTTGAATGTGCAAATGCGCAAGAATACATACTTTCATGTTTCTTTGGAGAACCAAAATTAAGAACATATGTGTATATGCATATTAAACATGTAACATCTGATGTTACATCTCACTCATCTAAAAGCCAAAGATCTTTAATTGAGAATTTGAGAAGTGATATTCTGTCCCTGGCTTTTGAAGTTGGCAGATTCAAAAGAGGAAATCGATGATACGTTGATGATTTGAGAATTTTCCATGCAATGTCCAATAGATCTGAAATATACTTGTGTACAGATGATCAAAAATGAAACAATTGTGAAATACTGTTTTCTAAATGCATTACATGCATTATGTGAGATATTCTTTAAATGTTAAACATTGTTTTCTTCCTTTTAATTTGTTGTAAATGTACGTGCAGCAGTCTGGATTCGGCTTATATGGATTTGTGGCGTCTTGTAAGCTCATGCTGGCTGCTAATAGCATGACATTAATAACAATAATGTATTGATTCATACAAGGTTGTCCCCTGGGTAGAAGACATAGTACATCCAGGGTGTATATCCATGCAGTACATTTCTCTCAGCAATACTTAGTATGATCCATTTTCTAGAGAGCTCTCAGCAGCATCTAAGGATGGTCAACCTCTGTACATCGTCATGTATCCAACAATATTATGAGACAGTACATTAGTTTATTGCTCAGCCAGCAAGTGAGCATGAACAATGCGGAACAATTGAAAGGGGAAAGGGAATCATTCTCCACCGATAAATTGCTGGAAAAGAAAGAATTGTTAGTTTGTGACTGTTTCTGTTTCGTTTGTGTTGCCGGCTTGAACGTCACAAAATGACTCTCAGTCCAGGAAAACGAAAATGAAGTTGGATCTTTGGACACACACGCAGACGTCTGATTGATTGCACATATAGTACTTAACCTGTCACACCACTGGAGAAACTCATAAATGAATAAAAATGCGATTAAAGTGCAAATCTTTAGTTTGCTTTATTTTGAATGTCACTGATATTAAACACAGCTGCTGCGTCTGCTAAGTTGCATCTGTGACATTTGCCGTAGAAATGCCACCTCGAAGCTGCTCGCACACCTTCGACGGGCTTGAAGCGATAAAAAAAACAACAACAATAGAACAACAGCTTGTCAAGGTCTGTTACCATGGAAATGTATTCAACGTCGTTCAAGAGAGAAACTCTCGGTTCATCTTAAATCACCTCTCACTGCCGCTCCATCCTCAACCACACATGATTATATATCCGCTCCACTGATACAACACAACAGCTGTTTGTCTCATTCTCATGGTTGACTTAAAATGGTGGTATTGTATGGAAGTGCCCCCCGCCCAACCCCGCTCCATGCGCGCCAACGTGCAGCAACAGGGACGACAGGGACTGTACTGGAACATGAGAAACCCAGCTAACACTGTTGCCATGACAACCCAGCCAGAGGATAACTGTTTTACAGCACACAACACCACCCACCACCTCGGCTGCTTCAGAAATGTGTTGCTCATCTTTGCTCTGTATGGCTCTATGGTGAGATGCATCGGTAGTCGCTCAGGGTTTCTAATCACTCTGTGATGATGTGATTACTTCCAGTAAAGAGACGTCTTTTCCCCCCATTATAAACCCTAATGAACCCTCCTATTACTGGCTGTGCGCAATACAAGCAGAAATTATTCTAAAATGTCACATCTGCATTGTAAATGTCATTGCCTTTAAGAGGTGTACCCCAAGTCTACATTGTCTCTTTATCCCCCTTTACCACTTTAAGACAAATCTATCGTTTATGATGTCAATATGTTATCAGCGACGATGTCATCCAGCTTCTGGATGATCATAAGGATTTTTAACCTCACCAGCACAAAAATAACCATTTTCTCGTGAAGTTTAAAAGCAAGTGTCCATGCTCCTTTTGGGTGTCTAACGCTGCTTTTACATGATCAGCAGTATAACAGCTCTGCACTGGATGTTCCGCTGCCTTTCTATGGAGAGCGCGGTGCCGACCGACTGGGCGGAAGCACTACCCTCGCGTGGCACACCACTCGAAATTGCGGTTCAAATTATTTCAACTTTAACCTTGATTGTCGCTGACATTTCAAAGCGCAACCAATGAGATAACAGCTGTAAGAAGCGGCACAGGCAAGCAGGGGAAGTAACCATAGACACAAAACTAACTAAGTGTCTTGTGGTGAGCGAAAAGAACATTCTGTCATGTGAAGGCAGTTTAAGGGAGTCAGCAGTTGATTTTATAGCTAATCTAATGCTGTTGCATTTATGAGTTTTATATCAGTTTGTAAATTCTCCTTCTATGTCTTTTTATTATTATAAGTCATGATAGTATAAATATTATGTATGACATCCATTAAGTGTAAATCAGAGTTGCAAGATTGTTCCCCTGTAATTCACTGCAGATTAAATGGTTTCGGTGGCGTCACAACACTAATTAGTGAGCACATTCTTCCTGACAACAAGATAACGTATGGGCTACTGGGAGACATTTTGGGTTAATTGACTCCAAGTGCAAATCAATTATCATTTATCTCACCAGTGTAAATAATCTATTTAAATTTGCTACATCTATCATGAAAATTGTGACTTGTCTTGGAGGCAGACTGTGAGGGGAAATCTTAATGAGCAGAGAACTGGAAACCAAAGAAGCTGCAGGAGACCGACGTGACGTCTTACGCTGAAGGTTTATTAGATCTTGTACAAGGAGAATTGATAATGAAGAGTACAAGCAAATACAGAGATGCAGTCACATCGTCTGCCACCATCAATCCAACCAGCCGCTCTCCCTCGATATTTATCCGAAACAAGGCGTTCCATAAATCACCTAGATGGCTCCTCAAGTTCTAGAAGATGAGCGATGACCTGACCAGAAAAAGAGACGCTCAAGACGTTAGTGTTTGACCTCAGGCCTACTTATATATCCTCTAACATGAGAGGGATAGTCTAGGATCAAACTATGTCGAGAGTCTAAGGTTTGAATATATTTGAATATATGCTAATAGATTATAATTAGTCCAAAAATTACTCAACACAGACCAAAAACAAATGTAGAAATTGTTAATGCATCAGTGTATGCACCAGCTCAGTACTGGTTCAAAGACCGCAGGTCCTATTATCTAACGCCATGAGAATGAAAGTTCTTAATTTGAGATAAAAGGAATAATTTCACATCTCCAGGCTTCTTATTATGAGATAAAATGCATTTTATTGATCCCTAAGGTAAAAAGAGATTGCAATTAATTAGGTTAAACAATTACGTGTGACCTATTTATCAAAGTAATTCCACCAAAGGAAACATTGGGCATTACATGGTGTAATCTTGCTCGGTCAGAGTAAACCTCCCTTTGCTGTTGGGGTTTGCGAGGCACCAACTAATCCCTGTCCATGGCCATCTGAATCAGTGGGATGTAAATGAATCTGATGCTGTGTTGCTGTCTTACTAGCTCAGGTGTTAAAAGGACTGGACAGTGCTGTCCTCTGCCTATCATCCCCTATGACAGACTTCATCAGTATCAGATGTTTTGAAACACAAGACGAGACCTGTCATATCCATGATATTGTATGTGCAACTTTTAATGGGTAAATTAGTCAATAATAATTTGACATAAATTGTCATCTTGAATGCATTCTGGTGACATTAAGTTTCGCTGGCGGACTGACTAAGCAGCCGAACCACAAATGTCACTGAAAAATGGAACCAGTTGGAAGTAGAGAAAAAACGGATCAATAAGAAAACAAATGTCACCACATCAATTACTCATATTAGATTCTTTATTTTAGACCAGATAGAAAAATGAATCAACCTGTCAAATGAATTGACAGGTTGAAATCAGTGTTTCAGCGCTTTATACAGTGATTAAATGTAAAAATGTAGAAATTGTTAATGCAAGGAGTAAGATAATGAAAGTTGTAATCACTCGGTTGCAAAAAAGCTCTTCTGCACCATCATTGCTTTGTAAGTATTTCTTTGTCATTGCTGTATTTTAATGAGCCCACGGTAGGCAGTCAGGCGTTAGTTAATAAAGCTGAAGATGAAGCATTGCCCTGGCTGTGCTATTGATGTCTCCCACGTGAGGTGGCAGATTCAGGCCGTTCTCTGTGTACCTTCTGTCATCATTAGCTTCAGCCCATGGAGGATCCTATCAGAACATCCATTGACATCCAGCAACGTGAAAAGCTGTAGGAAGAGAAAGAGAGGCAGAGCTTGCACCTCTCAGGCTGATTGCTCACATGGGTGAAGATTAATTTTGGTTAACCATCCCTCCGTGCCATGATTGGCTGAACTAATGGCCCATAAGCACACTTGATTACACAACGGTGGTGAGACTGATTGGTGGAATGATAGCATCTCTCCTGGGGAACGTAACTTCAATAAGTCATTTCCACAAAGAATGTTGGTTAGCTTTCTACAGTCAGACAACAACATACATATTCATACTGTTGGTAGATGTAGTTACATTAGTACTGATAATGTTACTCTATCTTGCACAGCTAAAAAGTTCAAAAGCAATAAATGGCAAGAAACCTCCGGCTGCGGTTCCTCTCATAAAGCAGCAAAATGTTTGCCATGTAGCCGTGGGACAATGCTAACCTTTAAGATGTCATTGGTCTTAAAGTAAAGGCTAACACTACACAAAGCTGGACTGATTAAGGTTATGAAAATCTCTTTATTGTGGTGAAAGTCAAACAGCATCATGGGGCTTGTATAGGAAAGGAACTTCTAAATTATTCAGTGGATATTCAGGGAAAGGTACATTTGTATGTGTGTTCAACAGGCAGTATATAAAAGGCAGAAATTATTCTGTCTCATAGGCAAAGGTTTTTTTGCGAAACTATCTTTTTCTTCTTTCAAATTGTGGATATCTAAATTAGAAGTTAAATCCTTCCCCCATTAAAAGAAGGAGGATCAAGAAGACATACATTAGGAAGGCTTAATCTTGCAACACCTTTAAGCTGTAGAGGGACAGTAACTCTCACACACTTTTATCTTCCAAATTCTAAGACTTTACCTACTTGTCTCATTTAATTAAATTTTATAAGATGGTTTCACATTTTAAACTAATCATTTTATGGCTTTTTTTTCACTCCGTTTGCAAAACCTCCCAGGGCCTATCAAATGATATTAAACTGTGGACATAGCTTAAATCTAGACAAAGCTAACATTCATTTGTACATGTACGGTATCTTCTTGTATGCTCACATTTTGTGAAATATGATGACTGCTGGCAATGTGCACTTGGGTTGATAGCAACCTATTATCATAAATACTCTTGCATAACATAACTCTAGCTATAAACTGTCCATAAATCATACAATGTACGTGAGACGCAGTGTGGTTATAGTGTCGCCCCGGGAGTCACCTATCTTGTTAGGAAGGTCTTCTGTATCTTTGTTCTTTGGTTGACATCATGCACAAGACTGATATTTTCTTCTTCTCTTTCATGCAAAAAAAAATTGAGGTTATTTATCAGAAAATGCATTAATAGCAATCACAAAAGGGGATACCTGAATTCCAAGTGCTGTCTACCTGGCAAAACCCCCTCACTATAAAGTATTTTCAGGCTGTCCAGATGTGTCCACTAACCGTGAGCCATCTGATCCAACTTAACACCAGATGGTGAGCAACCCCTCTCCTCTACGCTTGTGTTTAGATCAAGATATGTGAGTGGAGTGTAGGTGGAGTACGTGGGGAGCAGAATGTGATGTTTGCCTGGAGCGAAAAGCGTTTTTTTTTAGAAAGTCAAAGTGCTCTCTTTTCAAGGTACATTCATCCCATGAAGCCAACACATCACATGTGCACATTCTACTAGTGTTATGTATGTAGGTACAAAACATGAAAGTGTACAAATCTGAGATGAACTCAAACAGTGACAGTAAACCCGTTTTCATCTTCCCAAAGGGAAGTCCCTTTGGAATCACAGGACCACATGGCTTCCATCACATGTTGCAGGTTTGACAAGAATCCGGGCAGCAGCACTTATACGTTTAAAGTTCTTGAGGTGTGTGTGTGTGTGTGTGTTTCTCAAAAATCTCAAGAACCGTTTATCCGATCGACTTCACACTTGGCGGGTGTATTGCTGGGGAGTCAAGGATGTGTCAAATTTGATGCAATTTTTGCTGGTGGATATACTTACTTTACAACCAAACTCTTCTTTGCATCACTGGAGTCAACGAGAGATTTTCGACAATCCTGCAAGCCAAAATAGTGGGAGTCAAGCAGTCTCTAATCACCAGCTCACTACACTAGTTTCTATCAAGGAAGAAGAATATCTAATAAAACTGTCACAGAGTTAGTTCATGAAGATTACAACCGCCATAGTGCCAAACATATTGAGAGAAAACCATCTTGTTCTCCAGCTCAGAGATATACCAGTTATGATTGAGATTATTATATATATATATATATATATATATATATATATATATATATATATATATATATATATATATATATATATATATATATATGCCAAGTTGTTCATGTAGAACCCAAATGACATGGCTGGAAGAGTTGCTTATTGATAACGGTTACTGTGACCTATAATTCACGTCACGTTCACATGAACCTATTTATTATTAAAATGTGAAACAATCTTATCCACTAGAAATACACAGGGAAGTCTTTGTGTTTGCTGTACAAAGAACATTCTCTGATCAACTTTACTATTTGATGAACTGTTTAAAGAACGACTGGGAACAAAAAAGTTTGTATTATGATGTAATTTACTTTGAGGTGTGATGGAAAGCGAATACAAAGAACTGGAGAAGAACATGTGGCCTGGTTGGGAGAAAAGAGGAATTATCTTTATGGAGCAGAGGGAAGTCAAGCATCTTCATGGAGATATGAGACATTCATTACCACCCATCAGGAGGAGGGTGGACTAAATAAGGCACCTCATAACTCTACGGCTTTAAACTCTTAATGAGATTTATTCTCCATGGATTGTAACGCTCTACAGAGGCGTAGTCTTGAGTTACTATGGTGGACACGAGGAAAAATTAATATTCATTTCTTGTGTTTTTTTACAGTAACACAACTGACATAGTTATAAATGTCATGAGGGCTGAGAATGCATACATGATCGCCTTATCCTTAAAGAAAATAGGAAATGTTCCAGACTATAAAAATGTGTTCCAGAATATAAAAACATTACTTTTGACCTCTTTACTTAAAATAAGACCTCTATCTTCATCATGTGACACTATTGTAAAACCTAAGGCTTGGAACACCTACACAGGCATTGGAGCTAACACATCTGCGCTTCACTCGTGTTTTAAAAATGGAGCAAAACAAGCTTTGGCCATAGCGCTGACACTTCTTGTGTGTCAAAAAAACACATAGGAGAGTGTGACCCCAGTCGTGGCCAGGCTGAAGAGGGCAACATGGAATCCCAATCATGCAAAGTGAGTTTGTTGTTGAATTTGTTTTTGGTGGTAGCATCACGCTAGCCTGTCAGTCCGTTGATTGCCAACATGTTAGAGGGCCTTGAAGCCCCTGCACACAAGTAGGCCTCGGGCAAGGATTCAAGGATCATGTATTGTTATTCTGGAACACAGTGTTGCACAACCAAATGAATCCATTTAGGCTACACAAGAAAAACAGTAGTGCATTCCTGTAGTGTATTTTTTATAAATGGCATCAAAAGGACTGTAAACAGCAGCATCGTAACATAAAAGATTTGACTCATGAGTGAACTCGCCAGCTAAAGCAGTTCACCCAACCCTAAGAAGTACTCACTATCTTACGTCACCGAGTTTCTGTCCAGACCTATTCTGTGTGGAAGAGTGAATGTCACCTTGTGCTGTGGCTGCAGCTTTAGTTCATTAAGTTTCGTGACATCACGTAACTCCCAGCACAGCTTCACCCAGCCTCAACCTGAGCAGAGGGCTAATCAGCCAGAGTAATTGAAAACACATGTGCGGATGAGCAGAGCCTTTAACGGGAGGGTCAGAGTGATGTCAATCAAGCACAGTCTGCAAACAAGGAGAGGTCTAATCAGGGAAAATAACTAACACAGTTGTGATTGGACGTTGTGTGTATAAGTTCTTCAACTAAACCAATTAACCAAATAATGCTCAGTTTTATGATAAACGACGCAGGCAGTTGGCCACTTAAGTCATGTGACCCAATAATTAGTGATGGGCAAATGAAGCTTTTGTGAAGCACTGAACCACTTCAGCCAATTGTTTTGAAAACGGGTTCATTACTCGAAGCTTCAGGTACAGTGACCTCTACTGGCGAAGTGCAAGGCTGCAGTGGATTTAAAGTATCTTTGCCTTGAAAATTCTTTGACGCACACATCTAAGACTGAATATCATGTTCTATTTAAAAATAAAGATTGATGATTATGTGTACTTGTTATTGAGAAGAGAGTGCTTAAAATGATAGTGGAGTTTGGATAGAGAGAAGGGGTATGATATGCAGCAAATGGCCGCAGGTCAGATTCGAACCCCGGGCCACTGCAGAACACTTTGAATGTAGGTCAACTGGTTCTATGAGCTGCGCCACTGGGGCATGAATATGTGGGATGTACATTATTCTTTCATCAGATCTAAATTTGGTTTCTTTACTTGCTCACAGGGAAGATGATACTGGTGTGCATACACATTGTTTCGCTAGTTGGCTGGCTCCATAATGATCCAATACAAACACAATACCAACAACTCAACAGCAACAACGCATACTACGACAACAACCCACAAATTTGCAGTTATAAAGTGTTGAGGTGCTCAAATTCAAAACTGTCTCAACCTGTCAGAATCTGGGTTTGAAGCACGTATTGAAGCTTCAGTATCGCACTGCCATCACTACCAATAATGACTTTAAGAAATATAGTATTCAATCAAAAACTAATTACATTTGTTTATGAACTTGGTTTTTCGGATGGATTTTCCTTTAAAGATCCCCTTTCCATCATTTCTCATCTTTTAAACTTTTCTGACCATCTAAAGGCTCTGTCACACAGTGCCGTATGGCAGAAACGTACGCTGGCGCATATGAAAATTAGCATATACAACGTATATGAACGTATACAGAGCCTACTGATAGCGTATCACGTACTTATACAAAACGTATCAGAGCGAATGGCCAACGTATTCGACGAATGCCCAACAGATGCATAACGCATTCCTAGCGTATTCCTTCGCCGTGTGGTGGAAACGTATGCCGGCGTATACGGAATATCGGCAATGTTTTTTGAGCATGTTCAAAAACGTTTCACGGCCTCTGCGTTCAACAACATACACCAGCGTATTGCTGATATTCCGTAAACACTGGCATACGTTTCTGTTTCGGCACTGTGTGACATTGAATAACCAGGATTAAAGAAAACAGTTACATCACTTGCTCAGCAACTCAAGCTAAATAAATGACTCACACTGTGAGATAACAAGAGATCAGCCACTTTTATTTAGAAAGAGTCCCAAAAAATAAACAAGTTAGCACACATTCCATATACAAAATGTCAGTGAGAATAGCCTGAATATGCGATGAAATTGATAAGCAACTACAGTATATGTTTCTAGTGTTGATTACAAAAACAACAGTGATAATAATAATACAGTTTACCTCCCGTTGTGTTGCAGTGGAGGACTCTTCATAGGTCAATTTAGAAAATATTAAATAAAATGTGTAATTAAAGGTGCTCGTCTGAATAAGTATTGTAACTTACAAAAACAATAAAACTGTATTTTCTGAATAAGTAACCAATTTTCGTATTTGATGGAAGCGTTGACGCCATAATGAAAAGGGGCTATAATTGTTCATATTCAAACTTTTTATATAAAATATATGTATATATGCATGTATTGTATATATGTTTAACATTGTATTTCCAATTTCAAACAATTAACCTTACAACTTCAACATTAAAATGAAAACGCATGTTTGGCAGTAATGAAATAAACTTATGTAGTATCTGCGGCAACAACATGCAACTGGTGCTACTTTATTGTCAGATCAATGCAAAATACATGGAGACTGGAAAACAAAGCGTAAAGGCTATTGTATTAGCACTGTCATTGCCACCAACTGTACATCTAGTTACAAAAATTACAGAATGTATCATTTACATTCACTGAGATGACAGTGATTGATTATATTAAGACTATATTCATATCTACTGGCACTAGAATTTGGCACTCTTACTTATTTGGCATTTTAAACCACCGTGTACTGTTGATGTTGATGCCTCTTTTTGACGTCACTTCCAAACAGGATGTGATAATACCATACTGTTTTTGTTTTTGCATTGATGGCATGTAAACAGTTCAATTTCCTCTTCAGAGTAGAACAACCCTGGTTCTCGTCAGAAAATATACAAACAACAAAAGCGCTGAAGCAAACAAAGAGACAAAAGTATAAAGCAAAATCGCTGTTCCAACTCTAACAAGAAAAACATAGAAGGATTGATTCCAAATGTCAAGCATTGACATATATTTCATATCAACACCAAATGTCAAAGAATAAAATATACAGGAAAGTTTAGAATAAGAATTAATTACATGATTTCAACATCTCAGCCCCATATGTAATGTATTTGGCTTTAAAAATATGGAACTAGAAGCTGTTTAGTATTTTTTTTTCCTTCTTAATACTCACACATTAAGATGTTTATATGCAACAAGTATGTAAGCAAGTTTATTTAAAAGCTATTTTGTGAAAATACATAAAAATATTTTTTTCAATAAACTTTTTTCTTGATTTTCTTTAAAAAAAAAAAGGACATTTTCACATCTTAATGCAGATGATATCAAGTGTGCTTGAAAATCCTGTTTGGCGGAGGTGGCTACAGAAACATTGTGTTTTTGACGAAATCTTCCCTTGACACACGCACCCCCAAGCTCTTCGCACACACACACACACACACACACACACACACACACACACACACACACACGCAATCACACACACAGTTGAGATGACTGAAACTCGGACTCCCAGAAGCAGTCGTTGCCGTCAATCAAGCCCTCGTTTCCGTCTCATCCAGTCCAGACAGTTAGATAGGAAAGCGTGGTGTCATCAGTTTAGAAAAAAGAGCCTCCTTTTTATATTCCGAGATGTAATTCCACCCAAACAGAGAGAGGTGTTTCATACGGTGAGAAATAGAGACAAGAGAGCAACAATACAAGTCTTTTGTGAGACACAAAATGAAGCCTCCATCTCCTATCTTTCCTTTTTCACCAGACAGACACAAAAAGCGCCAGAACAGAAGGAGGGAGGGAAGGACAGGAAAAAAAAATCGCTCTATTGAAACCATTGTAAGGCACTCAGAAGTTTCTCATTGATCAGGACAGATCTGTCAGGCTGACGTTTAGTCCCATGTCAGGTCTCACGTAAGGGACAGCGTGGACAGCTTTAGGAAACTCTGGAGTCATCACCCGACCATTCTCCCCAGTACTCCCAGTGACGGAAAGTCTTGCTTTGTTCCTCATGGCGTCCCCAAAGGTCATCTAAATACACAAATGTCACGTGTACACGCAGACACAAGCCATCACAAACAATAACACATTCACACCCACAAGAATCCATGAACAAACAAAGAGGCAACATGTTAGGTTAGGGTATCTCCACATCTGTAAGCTTAAAAGATTATAAATGTTGAAAACATGACAATGTAGATGAGAACCAAATATGATCTCCATGGGTAACACAATGCAAGATTCAAATGATCATGTAAAGGCTTATGCATGGTCATTGCAAGCATTATTGTTGAAATGTGTTACTAGGACAGAGGTATTAACAAGCATGGCCATCAACAGTCATACATGAAAATGGTTTCAAATAGCAAGGAAACTTAAATGTACAAACACAGTTTTAGTCTTTAAAAAGGGGGATAGCTCTCTCTCTCTTATTAAATCATAAATCACCAGTACATACGATCCTTTGGCCAACCTCTTCATTCACTAACACTGAAGGATGAAACGGATGGAGCCAAAAAAGCGTGCATTTGGGGGAATTTATGAAAACCTCGTTCCCTACCCCCTAAATTTTTACACTTTCGATCCCATATACGTTGTAACCTTCCTTATAAGTTGCAAAATTCTGTGAATTCTGCGAGGAAGGTGGGTTAATATTCTGTGCATTCTTTGCCACCTTCATTCGTTTCGCCTCGGCTCGGGACTTGTAACAGAACTCAATCAAGGCCACCAGCATGGCCAAACCGAGTCCTCCGACCAGAATGTAGAAGACCCCAGCCACGTTGCTCAGGCTGAGGGCGCTCGTCTTCTCCTGCAAAATGCACACGAGACGGAGGTCAGCGGCAGGGAACGAGTGAAAGGTCGAAAGATTTAAAAATGCACATGAATATAACAATCACGTCAACAACGAAGACTAAATGCACAAATATGCACCACTACATCTAATAATGATAATAATTTTTTTGACAGCCAATAATATCTAAAAAGCACAGAAAATAACAAGACATAACACACAGGTGCTTTTTTTTCATTTGGGGTAAATTTAAAGCAATGTGGTGGGTAAGGTTAGTACTGTAATCATAATGAAATGCAGCAGCAGTTTGTATGCAGTGCATATAAAGTCTATGTGTTGTGGATCTACATCCGAAATTTGTACTGTACAAGGACCATTTACATGGGTTGCCCATTACAAAGGGCTAAGCTGTTACAAACGTGCTCAAAGACCTTTACTTATAGACAGAGACAAGAAGGAAGACAGCTTAGTAATAAACCAATTGGGGTCGAACACATACAGTACAGTGGGTTTTCTTTAGCTTATAAAACACCCATGTATTCATTTAAGGTGGATGCCAAATGGATACATAGGGCTCTACCTTTTCAAAGTGGTGCACAATATATGTGTGTGGAGAAGGGACAACATGACAGCCATAGACAACACAGTTACAGGTACATGTTTTAAAAAGAGTATTTAAGTGACAAGACAGAGGTGAGTATCAATTATCAAGGAAAAGAAACAAGTGCCAACTGAGGAAAGAGAATCACTCAGAACAAAGTGCTTCATTATTTTTTTTGTCACACGGATCATTTCATTAATAATTGATTTCATGAAGCGTAACACTGGAAAAAAGGTAGGTGAAGGAGCGGTTTGCTATTTGATTATTTTTTTTTTAATGGTGGATTTCTCCTAATTTGTGATATTTAAAGTGATAAGAGTGAGAAGTAACTGTGCAATCAGTGTGAACTCCATTAATAAACACACTAAGATCAACACGAGGCCACAAACAAAAATAAAAACACAAGACTCACACACAGTACCACACAGTGAAAGACAGTGATACAAATACAACAGAGAGGACATTTAACACCATTGGACACCCTTTATAGATGGTCCAGAGATTAGCCAATCACTGTCAGATTTCAGTATTCAGTGCTGTGAGCGTTTCCTTTGTGTAGCTGTGTCCAAATTCTTTTTAATCCATTACTATCTCATCAAAGCTTTTTTGTAAGAAAAAAGCTTTGCATTTCATTTGTCTTTGGAAATTGGGGAGCTGGAAAAAGAGGATTTAACGGGTCATTTTGATAAAGGAGTGCACATTTCAAGAATGACATTGCATGCATTACTGTATTATAAAATAATATAAATGGTATTAATCATTAGTAAGTCTGCAGGCATTAGTAAATTACATCTTACCAAGGCATCTCATGCTTTGTTTGTGCATTTGCTTGAAATGATTTATCATTACTTTAAATGGGGTCATTCCCACTAATAATTATGAGTGTGCTTGAATCACATAGAACCTGCAGTGACTAACCTTACTTCCAGAGTCCTTGGCTCCACATTCACCCTTATCGTACCACCATTTGTTTTTCAGCTTGTCTAAGACTCCTTGCTCACTGAGTTTCAATACCGCAAGGTTTACTGGCGTTCTTCACGTGGAAAATAACATAAATAACATTATCAATGTTATTTTATGTTATTATTACATTTACACTGATTAAACTTTTTTTTTCTGTCTTTGATTCTCTTTCTTACATTTCTTTCTCTTCTTTCCGTTGCAGTGGCGATAGACGTTGATGCGCCATTTGGCCTAAGCAAAAGCGAGTTTTGCAGAGCCAAATGTGCATTAACGTATCGCCTGAAGTAAGCAGCAAGGGCAACAGATACACCGCGTGTCCAAGTACAGTGAGCCAATGGGAAGAGGCCAAGCTAGTGAATTCAAGGTACATGTCTTGCACTGTCTTTAGAGACCTGATTGTCAGCTACACAATGTGTACGTGCTGATGATTCACGTTGCTGAGGGTTGCTAGCTGTGCAGCTGATTCAGCAGGTGACTGGCCGGCTGTCAGTGTGGATTGGGATCCTGTGCTGATTTGCTGCTTACTTTTGGGAGTTGCAATGAGTTACCCATCACTTTGCTCACTGGGGCTGACCTTGGAATCACCTCCCCCGCTGCCGCACTCTCCTTTGTCGTACCACCATTTGTTTTTCAATTTGTCCAACAGGCCTTGCTCATTCAGTTTTAGTACTGCGAGGTTAACCGCATTTCTTGAAACGATAAAACATACTTGTAAGACAGGGTGAGCCACTTATCAATTGTCTGTCTATCACTCCCTCATTTTAGAGATTAAAAAAAATAATTTATGTCTAATAGCCCCCCTCCCCTCTCATGGTATTTGGGTAGTTCTATCACAAAATAGCTATCTTATGTAATCAAGATCAAATGTGAGTGTAACATGAATGTTTGTCAAAGGTGGCAGAGCATAGCTGTAACACAACAGAGAGGACAGAGTGCTAAGACTAGGGGGACTAGTGGCTACAGCAACGTACTCACATCCACAACATACATATAACAGTGTCTGGCAAGTGACTCCACTAAAAGAGAGACAGCAGAACAGCAGTAATGGGGAAAACATGGTTAGACCTCATGGAAATATGTCAATAACATGCAACATTTCCTAAGGATATCACCATCTTACCCAACTACCCATTAAAGAATATTTATATACTATATTTGGGGATGGAGGGAGTTTTTAGTGCAGCTGATCCAATTGAGGGGCACACTGAGTAGAAGGCTATTGCTACCTTAACAGATATCTAAATGGCTTCAATAATCAACATTACACAATGCATATTAAATACATATTGAAACCCAAGCAGTGCCACAATTAACAGGCGGTATAGTTTTGTTTTAGTTACTTCCAATTTGTTTCCACAAAGGAAATATTCATTATGTCTTTAATCAAAATGAGTGTACTGCAAGGGTTTAGCAAAACACAGTAAGTAAGTAGACATTTAACTATACATTCCTAAAACATCTTATCATAAATATGCAAACTAATCAATCAAACGAGAGAAGGAGCAGAACAATAAGGCAAAAGTGTTAAGCATATAGAAACATAGAAAAAGACAAGCTAGGACAGTACTAGACAGAAAGACTACAGGAGAGCCATCTAAATTTAGATTAAATTGGTGAAGCAATAAGAAAGGTTCAAATTAAGAGTAATTGGAGTAATAAGAGTCATTTGATATAATTCGTCTCAAAAAACCAGCTGAAATCCAGCCTGGATTAGAGGAATGAGTCTCAATATACTCTGAAAGTCATTAAGAATAATAATTTGGGAAACTATTGCTGCAAATTTGTCAATTACTCGAATATTTAAAAAAATGACTAAACATTTTTTTGCAATTTATCGACTTACAATAAATTGCAATGGTTTTTAAAGAATTTGAAGGGGAATTGGCGTTACCTCATCTCCTTATACAAACCAGAGACAAATAAGCAAAGCTACATCAGGGTAGGTGGGATACTATAACAACATTGGACACATTGTTATACTATTCCACCCACCTTAATGAGGATCCTTTCGGCGTGGCGATCCCGTATCCTTTGGAGTCCAGGTTGCCTCCCACCTTCATGGTGTCGCAGGGTTTCCGCTGCTCGATATACTCATTCATGGTGGACTCCAGCAGGTAGGCGTACTTCCCCTTGGACTTGCGGACCCTCACAACCCCCTCGGCTGTGGTTTTCACAAACACAGAGGGCTCCGCGCTGCGCATGTATGTCCACATTTTGTCAAAGAGGGCAATCTTTGAGCGCTGTTTTTAAAAAAAGACAATGGAAACCTGCTCTTAATACAATCCGGTTATACAAGCTTCCAGACACATTATTTATTCCTACAATACATTGTATGTTATGCTGATATGACTTTAAATGCCTCATAGCATAACGTTCAAAACCACTTCAAGACTGCTTTGCCATGTGCAGATTTGTGGCCTCCAAAACGCATTTTCACCACCTTCCGAAGATATTCCTTCGAGGAAGATTTAATTTCCTGCACAAAGCTGTATTTTCAGCAGAGGAGCATGGTTCACCAAGAAGTAAAATATGTTGTATTTCAGCTAAAAAGGCTAAAACCTAATCCACAGGGGGAATACGAGAGTATCTCTTACCCTAAAGAACTCTTTAGTAGAGCCAGAGTCCAGAGTCCCGTAGGCTATCTCCGTCTGTTTCGCCAGGTCCTCTGCACTTTCAATGGGAGAGACCATCCTCTCGACAGTCAGGAAAGCAGCCAGGTTAGCGGTGTATGAGGAGATGATGATCAAAGTGAAGAACCACCAAACGCCACCAACAATACGCCCAGACAGAGATCTATTGGAAAAAGAGACAAATAAATAATAATTTGTGTGGTAAATGAAACATTTTTCACAAATTAGAAAGATAATACCGGTTGAATTACTACAAAGAAAACTGTGTCTTGATGTTAAAAGATCATTACTTTTATTTTAACAAAATAATTGTTTAAAAGTAAACGAGATGTCCCACAAATGTAGCCACTCAATAATAAATGTCATCTTCATTTGACATAATTGAGACACTTTAATGCACATTAAGTAAAAAACGTTTTCAGTTCAAATGATGCACATTGAATGCACATAAACACAAATGAATCTAGAAACTGCTCTATTCTTACGACTGATATCATCACAGTGGACAATGACTTGTGAAGATGATGCACCCTTTGCAGTGTGCAATAATACTAAATCTTTACTTCATGTAATATGTTGAGGTTCTGTTTAGGGTTTAATAAGATGCCTTTCAAGAAACAAACACGCTCAACACTATTTTAAATAAAAGTAGAACAGCCTTGCTTAATTTGCAGGAATAAACAAACATTATATAATGATATATAACACTGTTTCCTGATTTGGAGTCATGTTGACACCCCTCACATCACCGGGATGAGATGTAGAAGACATGTTGAATCATCGCAAGACTCTAACTTTACTTACAAGTGGCTGCTCTCACAGCTTATTAAATCATTTTATACAAAAGTATGTCTGACAGTGAATTAATGAAGGAGAGCCATTTACTTAACTCCCTTAATGGGATGTGTATGAAAAATATACAAAATAAAAGCATGAACTGCATAAAGTCAAGTTAAAGTCAAGCTATTTTTAAACAAACTCGAAAAAAACACGACAATTGTTGATTTTTCTGACATACCTAGGTGAGATGTCACAGCCTTGGCGCATGAAGGCTCCAAGGGAGAACCACAGGCTGTTGAATATGCCAAACTCGTTAGTCGACTCATTGGTCTGGATCTGCCCGTCCTCATACTCTTCAGTGTGCCACTCATACGGGCTGAAGCGGCTGACGAGGAACAGCACTACGCTGACGCCGATGTAGGCAAAAACGATACACATCCAGATCTCGTAGGCAAGCGGGTCCAGGAAAGAGAAGACTCCTGGTTTGGATTTCTGAGGCTTCTTTATCATGATAGAGATTCCCAGAGACATGAAGGGTTTGGAGAAGTCAATCACTTCCTCTCGTACCAATGTGATGGTCAGAGGAGCCACCGCAATGTCGGCTTTCTATCAAACCAAAGCACAAAACAACCATAATAAGTGGCATGTGGCGTTAATCAAGGACTTAACGTAAAACTCTTTGTTAAAACCAACTCACCCCGTACACTAACTCTCCAACCATCCCGTTCCAGATTTTAGTCTCTGCATCTCTGGCTCCATATTTCCCATCCCCCACTATTTTCAGTTGATATTTGAAGCCGCAGTGCTTCGCTATCTCCGCAGCCAGATCTACACAGTAACCCTCGTAGCGCTCATTGTCTACAAAAAGGTCAGAGTTCTTTTTCAGCATTACATACGGAGCTTCCTGAAGGACAAAGACAAAAAGAGAAAACACTGCTCAGCACAAGAGGTTTGATTACAATGTTAAAAGCAGCTTCAAACACAAGGGTTTCACATCAGGCTGACAGGTCATTGTGAATACTAGAGGACACTGGTCCAAAACAAAGTATACTTGTAGCAAGACATTAGCGGCCCGGTGTTATTCTCAATCTGTAAACAGGATTCATACAGAAGCGGATGTCCTTCAACAGAATTCAGTACACCACTTCTGTAGCTTCTCCTTAATGGATAATGTGATACCTCAATTATATAGATATGATAAGATAAGATAAGAGACAAAAACAGTCTAAATCTAATAATGTTAAAATTCATCCAGTCCTTTGTGCTAGGCATTGGAAATGTGCCACCATATGTTGGATCAGGAGCTGTTTTCCTTACTTAACACCAGAAGAGAGACATTGGAGAAAAAAAGAAGAAGCAGTTTATACTTATTTATGCAATCATGTATTATAATATTTACCAATATGGTGGTGACAATCACTGTTTTGTTTTCCATTCCTGTTGTGTCATTTGCAAAGACATCAGATTTGGTGACAGCCATTTTGTCAGCTTCATTCCAGTATCCAATCTGTTGGGAGGAAACACAATAATATCCATGAAACGTGTGTACGATTAATGTTCAGTGCTACTGTAAGAGTGCTTCTTTACATAATCTGATCAAATTCAAAGCATCCATAAAATAAAAATAAACAAAGAGCAACTTTAGATGCTTACCTTTACAGGACCGTTGGTTTTTAATTCCATTATGTTCACTGAGTAGTTGACTCGCTTGCCGTGTTGATCAAACTGGATGTTTCCCGTCAGGCCATCCACACGCACCTTAGAGACGGAAAATCAAACAGTTACAACATGGCATCTGCAAACCCGCTGACACAGCATGTACACTACGACTGCTCTGTCACATGAAAACAGCTTTAAGATGTATTTTGTACAATGCATCATACTGCGTTCTGATTAAAACGGGCAGTTGGATGTGAGCTAACGTGGAAGGAGACATTTAAGCTTTGGAGAAGTATCTGAACTCCACTTATTGGCCATGAGGCACAAAGGAGATCGGTGTTCTGTTATTCTCTCCTCTTCTACAACGTTAGTGGCATGATCCTAAATTAAATCAAATGAGGTTTCATGCCAAGCTACAAAGCAGCGGAGAGACATGAGAAAACTATCGCTGTCCAGATTGGATCACAGTGTGTGATGAGACTACATACTTTTCATCTCTTCTCTCATTAGTAGACAACTTAAATAACAAAAAGGGCAACGGCAGGAAGGACCAGAAGGAGGCTTAAAGGTACCCTGTGAAGTTTTCTTGTAAACATAGTTGTGTTTAATTGCAGTGCTTCTAACCAAAACACATTGGATGCATTTATGAGGCCAAATAAACATGTTGAATGAATGTTATAGCTCATAAAACGTGTGCATAAAGCATGGGTTCATCCTCTGACATGGTTGATCACGACAAAGTAGCTCCCTGTCCTGTCCCAATGGGCTGGCTTTAAGCAGCTATTCCCCATCTCGCATATGCACATCCAGACTTCCTGTGTGCCAGGCGATGGCACGTCAGTCTCTGTGAAGTACTTGTGTTTTTTGAATCCATTTCCTCACCAACACGAGGATGTGTGTAATGTGTACCTGTTTCAGTGCTCGCTCGATCTCCACTCCCTGAGCCCAGGGAACAGCAGGGTTGGCCAGGACAGTCACCATTGTTGGCCCTCCTGGTGAAGTCGATGCGCTGCTTGTGCAGGTAGCGAAAGGCCTCCGTCATCACCTGAACGGCGTCATAGGTCAACGCCGATGTGTACTAGAGCAGGACAACGGGAAAAGATGTTGGGAATGGGGTTGTTAGAGAGGTCAGAATCCCTCAGGCTAACCCTTAATGTTTACTCCCAAGCCTGATATAGATTATTTTACAGGATGACATGTTCCTTCATTAAATCATTTACATGGACACTGTAGTTTAGTTGG
Organism: Cottoperca gobio; assembly: GCF_900634415.1. Classification (NCBI taxonomy): domain Eukaryota; kingdom Metazoa; phylum Chordata; class Actinopteri; order Perciformes; family Bovichtidae; genus Cottoperca; species Cottoperca gobio. Next base: position 4,264,297 of record NC_041364.1, read on the forward strand.
ACTTCAACCCTTTGTCTGCTACCATAAATACTCCCAAGAGCTCCAAATCCGCAGCTGAAAAAAGTCCTTAACAATTTTACTCCTGATTGAGTAAATGTTATTGGCTCTGGTCTTTTGGGATTTGTTGACAATAACACAAATCTAGGGTCATTTCAGTGACAGAAGTAAATAAGACCAAGAAATCCTAAAATGTAATGTCATTACACACAGCACGCTCATGTTTACCAGAGCAGCTGGTCAAAGATTGCTTCATACTAAAGGACACCACTAGTGAGAGAATCGAGGACAAAGTTATTTATTGTTACTTGTTATGGGTGGACATATTTCCAAACAACTCCATTTGGGCGAAAAAAATCTAATCTGTGGGGTCTCAATTAGCAAGAATGAGATGCTTTGCTTCAATGCAGATGACTATGTGATGTGTGACTTTGTGACTTCTGCAATAGTTTGAGGCAAACTACATAGGAAGATAAAAAAAAAGGTCTGTGCCTCAAGTCAAACCACGAGTCTTGAACACAACCTCGCCTCATTAATTTTTCAATATAGAATAATTAGTTGACAAAAGAGGCTTTCATTCTGAGGTTTAACCATAAATATACCTATCAAACAAACGAGGATGACCATCATGAGCAGCTTTGAAAAGAAAGTATCCTCTGAAGTTCTAAACACGCGTACACCACGCCTCCTGCTCATTATCCTCGCTGGTATTTAAGCATCTCGTCCTAATTAGAGTGCATATTTTATGTCTGGTGGTCTTTTTTTTTCTTCCTGTTGTATTTATGGTCTGTGCTGTGCTAGTTTGTTTTGCGTTGTAAATGTCAGAGTGATTTTTCACCCAGACTTGAAACACTTGCATCAGCCTGGCTGTGTGGCAATAAAAAAAGATCTTGAACTTTGACAATTTTGCAGACAGAAGGTGGGAGAACATTTTTTGGCGATGGCTGATATTTCAACTGTGAGTAGTTTACAGTGTCTCTTGGAGACAAAGAGTGGGAGGCGAGTTCAGTTCTGAGGGAGCTGATACTATATCAGTTACATCAGAGGGCTAGTATAGGCAGTAAATAGAAACAATTATGTTCTCGATTCAATATCATAACATCCTAATTTCTTTTAAATTGCATGCATATAAAATAATATATTTTGCATTAAACATGCTAGCACTCACTTGCTGAGTAACAGTGCAGAAGGAACATTTACTCAGAGATGTGTTCAATAATGCACACAGTACGTACATGTGGCTGTTTGATTCATATGGAGACAGCATTAGAGCAACTGAGGCGCATTAAGTGCTTACAAAGACATTTTTAACCCCATTTTGCCCCACAGATAAAGAAAAATAAATGTGTCTCCACACGCACGTTAGCATGTTAGCATGTTACTCACCTTTATTTTACTGTCAGCACCAGGATACTCCTTTTCTTCTAGGGCCTCCCATCTCTGGTCAAACTTGGACACCAAAGGATCATCAAAATCAACAATCTGGAAGCCCGACACGTTGGCGCCGCCATACTGAATTTTGGTTAGATCCCCATCGATGAAACCCTGATAACATAAAGTTGAGACCCAGATGTTATCTCTCAAAATGAGGCATCTGAGAAACATATACATTGATCAAACAATCTGGAACAAATGTAGAATTTGTGTAAACTTACCAGATTGGCTATAATGTAGTGGTAGCCTTTGACATGTCTGCCAATTGTGATGATCTGCAGGATAATGAGACACACAAAAGTCTTTTAAACAAGTTCTTCTATACAATTTTGACTTTTGTTATACAGTTTTAAAATGACTTCCCAATGTGATTGCTTTTCAAAATTATTTTGGAGAAATTTCATTGTAATTCCTTAATGGACCACCAGCGTGACAACCAGAGATAGGACAATCATGAATGTGATAACAGTTGCATCCAAACTACACACATCTAACATGATATTTAAACATTATAATTTGTCACTACCAACCCTAACATGGCTGACAGTCCTAGCCTCTATCACTGAATGAAAAAACTGTGTTGTGTTCACAGTCACAAATACTGCGAGACAGAGGGATTCAATTCCAAATAAATGTCCCTTATCAGTCGAGCAGAAGAGCAGAAAATAGCATAAATATCTCAACGATGTACCGTTTCTGTACCTCACATAAATGAGACACCTGAAACTAATCCTGCTGCTTGACTGACACCTCTGTTTGTCAGGGCCGCCGTTGAATAATTTGAATAATAACGTCTTGTATCTCCCACGTAAATGTCTTTGACATGAAGCAAGAAACTTCCACCTGAACGGATTCTGTTTTTCCCAGATAAACAGGCACTGGAGCTGCAGGCATTGATTTTATTCAGCATTCATTTAAACAGATGTTGGCATGCTTTAAATGCTAATCGATAAGCCTCTCTCCTGGGTAGAGGGTGGAGTGAATGTTACCTGTTTGTGTGCATCTGTTTTCCCTTTAATTGCAGCCTAAATTAACAATTAGTGTTATTGTTAGGGTGCCTTTCTACATCTGCTGAGCTGCCGGGTCTATGAGACAATATTGTATCAAAATACACATATTTTGGCTAAATATTACTTTTGTCCTTCAGGAGTAATTCAATGACAATTAGCATTTCCTGCATTGCCTGACAATAATTGTTATTTACACTTCCTGATTCTATTCTCACATAATGAGAGATTTTCATTTTCTGTTCTTCTATGAACAGGTATGTAGCAATTATATCCTTTAATTGTGTAAAAATAAAGCTTTATCTTCTGTTCAGTTTTATGGAATATAGTTAGTGAAAGTTTCTTGTCTGTTGGCTTGTCTAAATTGTGATTGTCTTAGTTGGTGCAGTAGCTTATGATGTTAGCAAACTTTAGGTTCATTGCTTTATAGTTTCACTTTTAGATTGGTCCTAGTACAACCCCAAATAACCCCAGGCACCACTCAGTAGACCATATCAACAGCAACTCCACCAGAGGCCTGTGTTGTCCGCATCGTAAGTACTTGAAATCTATGGAACAAAAACTCTATCTTTAAAAAATAAAAACGATATTAGTGTGTTGTGTGTCAGGGACAAGCTAGGAGGATCGTAAGACAGTAAAAGCAGACATTTAAACTATTCCCTATTCGTTCCATTTTTTGCCCTGATAGTAAAGAGAGGATCGTAAAGAAAAGGTAAGATACTATCTTCCTTGAGTTGCCATTAAATCCTCCCCCAGCCTCACCCAGTGTTTACCACCATCTTAAATCAATTCCAACCCCGAATCCAGAAACCACATAAATGTGGAATTCAAAAGTTAAGAGAAGAACAACTGGACCTGAGAACCACAGCAGTCCTGCCTGCAGACTGCTCCTGTAAGTGCATTATTTGTTCCAACAGCTGAAAACATGGCAGCAACATCCCTCGTTCCTTTATTTGAATCCCTGTGCACCTCACCCGCTTAGAAGTCTGATGTCAGCAGCGAAATACAAAACTGATTCACTTACTGACAGATCAAAGAAATACAACAACACCTAAACCCCTGTGCTAACACTGTAGCAGAGCTGTCTAAACCACATACAAAGCCCCAGCATGCACTGCTCCAGCTCAATACGACCAGCACTACAACCCTGTACTCTACCTGCTCCATGATGTCTTTGACTTTGTCTTGTTCGCAGTCCAGGATCACCCTCCTCTCTTTTTTGTTCTCCAAATCTTGGAACAAAGAGCGGTAGGCCTCGTCCTTCCTCTCGTCTTTCAGGTTTCCCACGTTGATTGCTGTCACCTGCCACTTCCTTTCTGCTGCTGTGTCCAGAACGACCTGCAGCGTTGTGAGGCCTGGTGGGAAATAAAGTGAAATTAAAACATTATTTGTACTGTCTGACGGTGTTATTCAGTACTGAAGAATGTTTGAAGGTTTTATAGATATCCTGCTGACAAATAGGACCAATGTATCACCTTGGGAAGGTAGGAATAAAGAAGATATCTTGCATTGTGTTCCTGCACAGTATCTCTGTCTCTGTGTTACCCTTTCTGCTCAAGATATGCATTGAATTCCTGATTTCCCTGAAACCAACCATCCAGGTAATGGGGTATTTTTGGTTGTATATAGATTCCTGTGGGCTTATTGTAAGGTCATAGCTACAAACAATCTTTAGAAGTAGCCACACAAAAAGGAAAGTCACGATAACAGAGCAAAAACTCAGATGGTAGAAGCAGAAAAATATGAAAATAAGCTTTAATCTCAGACTATTCACTGTCTTATTCAAACCCTGTGAAGGTTTTTACAGAGACTCAGTTGATCTAAAGCGTTCATCAGGATGAGTCACAGGTGTTGTGGCATGAACCTGAGCAGCATGTGGGAGGAAAGTGGGTATAACAATACACTTGACTGCATGAATAGCAAAAAGTTTTGAATAGCTGATTTGTGCTGGGACACAGTTTTTTGTGTGTTTTTCTCCTGAACCTTTGAAACAATTTAGACTCAAGTACCACTTAAGCTTTTCAGCGTATCTCACGGCCTTCAGCAGATGAAGATTTCTCAGTTGTCATGGAGCCATTCAAGCCTTCCAGTATTTCCACCACTTCTCGTTATTCTGAGGATGTTTACTGTTCACAAAGTCAAGAATGAACCTCTCAAGCTCAAGGTGTAAACCAACATCGAGGACGAGTCTATACTTTCAGAATAATGTAAAGTTTGAACAACCTAAAGTTTCATGACGACTGAGCAAAGAGCGTATGCAGAACAAGCGATTGAACAGAACTTCAATGGAGATTGTTTTGACAACGGTTATTTCCAAAGTTAAGAAACAACTTTAAGTTAAGAAACAACCCTAACCCCAAGCCTAAGCCCCAGTACGAGCTGAATCCCTTTCCTCACCCTTCCCTTGGCCTTTAGGGAAGGTGTAGACAACCGTGGGGCTCCATCCATCCCTCCCTCATCCCTCAATGGCTTCCCACTGTTCCCGCTAGAAGCACTCAGTCTAGCTGGAAGCAAGTTGATACACCATCTTTACCCCAAAAACCAATAAAGCAAAAAGATACAGTAAAGAACAGACGCATGTGAGTAATTCAATTACATGGAGCACCTTTCAATCAATGTGAGGCACAGTCTGTTAGAGGCAAAGACTACAGTCTATATTTGTCTCTGTATCAGTATACCTAGTTTCACAGCTGAACCTCTGCTGGAATCGATCCCTGTTCTGCAGTGTGCGGTGGGAGAGCGGTTTGATAAAAAGGTTGAGTGTTTCATTCCGCCTTGCTACAGCGAGGTGAATTACAGATGTAATCAATTTCATGCGACACAGCGGTGCTTTTATGATGGCGGGGTGGAAAAATGGAGGCTTACAGTTTTTGTCTGAATGAACTATACATCATAATAACAGTAGAGTCATTATGCTGTGGTTAAATGTGTCTGTTTTATCAATGCTTATTAAAGGAGATGATTAGGATTGGGAGAGATTTACAGAGAAGATAAAGCAAAGACAAAAGCAAAATGTTAGCGTAAAGGTCGATTCTGCGTTAACGGTGGTTAAGGTTAAAAGATAATTCTACATGATTAAGGTCTTTGAACAGTGTTTGAATGATGCATGTGCATAACGCGGCTCCACATTTTCAGTATGTCGAAACACGATCGTACCTTATTATACTTGCTGATTTTTATATTTTTGAATGGTATTTGCATTATTATGTAGCAGCCCTATTCTAATGTAATACTCATAGCTGGAAGGTTACTCATTTAAGCTGTTACAAAGCTTCTCCGACTCACAGTAAGAGAGTCATGTTTACCCATCGGGTGAAAAAGGTGCCAATACAATTAAATTAAAGCAAAACTGTATATAACAACATATAAACATATATTTGTATTTATCTTCATGACATAATCTACTCACAAAACATGTATTACAAAAAATAAAATGCACCCATGTGCTTCATGTCAAAGCTTTTGTGTTGCTCATTATTTTTTGATAACCACCGAACGTTATATGATCGTCACAGAAACTGTTCAGTTCTGTTTGGCTGGCAGAAGTTCATTAAATCTGGATAACTCCACATCTAAAACACTTCTAAGTTAGGGCACAGCACCCCGTAGCAACATGTTTTTTTCTTCAGTTAAATCCCACTGAGGAAATGGATCTAACCATGAGTGAAAACATCAACAACAGACTATAACAGATAGATTAAGTTAGTAATTTTACCTCCATCCAAAGTACCTTCCAAAAACTCCAAAGCCCTCAGCCCTACACTCACATTTGCTGTATTTAACTATGTGAAATAGACTACGAGGCATTTTCGTTTAACCAGCAGACAAGCTAACGTTAGCTCAACTGCACAGCCATCCAGAAATCCTTCCTCACAGTGAAGCTTCACGCTTTGCACAGCTTCCAACTCTTACTAGTGTTACCAGTGGCTAGCTAGAAGCGCACATAGCATTAACATAAGGCAATTTTGGAGTTATCAAAAGGTTTGATCCTCCTTTCTTTGCTAGCCAAGAGAATATCATGAGAGCTTCAATACAATATTGAAATAGTTAATAAGATTAGTAACTGAAACAAGTGGTTTTGCATTACTGCCCATGGATTAGAATAACAATAGACTGGATTGGACTGAAGATGTATTATCAGTTTTTATAGGTGTCCTTACGACTGGAAATGGACCACTGCTTATACATTACTATTATATGTTATATATTATTATCAGTCTACTCTATCTTTACAAGGAACTTTGTTATAATTAAATAATAAAAACCTTGCTTAGCTGATTTCCTCTGCAGTTCAAAGACTGCTGCATATTATCCTCATCACTTCTCTTTAGTGGTACATGTGATGTCTTGGTTTGCAGCCAACATCATGCCATCTATTCAAACAAGCACGCCGCCTTCAATGCACTGGAGGGTAAGCATGTGATGTGACCTTGCGTTTACCACCAGGTTGCCCTGAATTTAAAAGGTCAGTGGAGAATAAGGAGACGTGAAGTAGTGTGCAAAGTAGCGTTTTGTTATTCAACAATTTGATGATACCATATCGTCTATTTTCCCAGTGAGAAGATTATTTCTTCTCTGCTAGTGATTGCACATGATGCCTCTACTGAGAAAGCTTAACTTCATGCTAATTCATCAACAACATCTTAATGAGTTGATGTATGTGGCTGTATGAGCATATGCATAATATGCTAGAAAACTATTCAAATGAGGCTCATAAATAATGCATGGAGGAAAGCAGTTCAATATCAACAATTGCAGCTTCGTATTAGATATAATCTCTTTGCTTCAAGCTATTGTTTCCTCACTCATCCTCCATGGTAAAGGCTCAACATCCTTCCCCAGGTATACATCTCCACTTTCTGCATTATGCTAATTAAAGCACCACTTGAATGAACTGGTACAGCAGGTGGTAATTTCCTGAGGAAGAAGGAAAAGAGTACTCGTCCTCTCATGGATGGCCATGACTCGATTTAATTTAATATATGGTCCAAACGCCCTAAATATTATGAAAAATATGAATTAAAACAACTAAAACATGTACTTGGATACATACATAGTCAATGCAATGAAGAAAAGTTTTTTTATCATGACCTATGTAGGTAAATAAAGTGTTATCGTCAGTATACAACCATATTACTAGTCAAAAACTCTGCAAAACTCCAGGTTAGGTTCAGTGTTTCTGGCCACAAACAGGAAAACATTAGCATTTATTTAAAGCTGTGTTTCTCACCACCTGATGAATGTAAGCCCAATAGTCACTCTTCCATTTTGCTTTCCACTAACTCCTGAAGGAAATACCTGCCGCCTCTTTAGCTGCTAAATGCTTCCGATGTGCCCGAGTACCAACTGTAGCCATAACCAGCGACTGCAACCACAGGGCAATGGGCTGGCTGTACTTGGCTCTGGGGATGGCCATGTGTTATATGCTGAAACTAATTTAGCCATAACCACAGCAACAAAATGGCTGTCGTCAGAGCAAAAGGCGTGTTCACCCACCCACAAGCTCGACTTCGTAGAGCTGAAGAGAACTGCTTATCACTACTCGCAACCTCTTTCACGTACACATTTGAGCCACCGTTCATTTAAAAACAACGTTAAGGTTAGTCCCTAACTAAGGATAGGCAACTCAACACTTAGTTAAGGTTTGGGAAAGATCAGGGCTACAGAGGGGTTTCCCGCTCACTACTTAAAGGGCACACTACTTCCTGCATTAGGCATTAAACGTGACATTTTGGACGTAAATTGTGAGGTGCAGAATTGAACACGATTCCTAAGCATACTGGCTTCTGTTATAGGAATGGTGAATGGTGATGGCAGTACTAAAATATAAAACATTTAGTGAGAAAATTACATTTTAAAAAGGTCTGCAAAATGTCATTCAGTGAGCCAACAGAATGCAACACCTATCCGCCCACATACAAACATCCGTTAACTTACTTACTGGCAGCAGCTGACAATGGTGTTGGTTCAGCTATTAGTCTCAATGTGTTAATAGAATTCATCATAACCAGAAACTCTACTGCCTCATTTCTCCCGGCTCTCTCTGTGACCCAGTCCGTCACTTACAATCTCTCTCCTTCTCTTTCTCTCTGTCTCTGTCTCTCTCCACATTGCAGTTGCCATGGGAATGAGTGGATCACACTGACCTAATTAGACAGCCATGCAATGATGAAATATGCACAACAGCCCCTTCAGTGCCATCGCGGACGTACAGTAGAGACAACAGGTCAGCGCTAGCACAAGCATGAGGACAATCTAAAACAGCTGATTGGAACCTGCCCTCTGATTTTGGGGAGGGACGGTATTTTGTTTCTGCTGTCTGTCAGCGCGAGGCTCACCGGGAAGATTAGCAATGGATTCTGGGACCAAAGCATGTGGAAAGAGATGAGAGGGAGGGTACAGCACAAGGGACATGATGTAGATAGATCAAGTAAAGACGGAGGGGAAAAGGTGCAGTGAGAGAGTTTAAGCGACGTGAAACAATCCAGAGCAGAAATGCACTAAATCCCCATTAAGCCACACTACACTGTATTTCGCCGACACTACGCACTAACACTATGGATAGAAAGTAGTTATTCCACTTCCTATTACTTTAAGCTACTCAGTGTATGAGTTACATGTTCTGGTAAGCCATTTTTGGGCATTCATCAAGTATCATTAAACACCTTCAAAGTGCTTTTTGAAAGGGAACTCTTTTTATATTGTGTTGAAAATAAAAATAATGTAATATTTTCATTCTTTAAAGAGATAAAAAAAAAAGGGGCTTAAAAAGTTGAACCTGAAAGCCGAACATCCCTATTAGCAGAAAGGAAAGAAAGACTTGATCGTGTTATTCCACTGTAACTGGATACTATTGAGGTCTTAATTCTCCTCTTTAATTGCAGTAACAGTATTCAAATAAAATAGAACTCTATATGTGGAAAAATGTCCTTTTCAGTGCTGGACAGTCTCTCTTACTAGTTACATGACACAGCAAAGCTTGTGTTCTTTAACCTTGTTGCCGTCTTTACACTTTATACATGGCTTTCCATGTTGTGTGATATTCAGACACTAGCTGTGAGTGGAAACAATCTTAAGGCTGACGCAGTATGTGCAGAACCACACAGATGAAAAACGTCTCCTAAATTAAAATGTCCAGACTTGTATCAGTGTTGAATTGAAAAAAATAACTGATGAAAGGGATCAAAGAATACTGACGGAATAGATTTAAATATGAAGTAAGTCTGGATAATACAGTTTGAGGGTGAATCATTTTTCATCTTGCATTAAATCAGTGCAGGATCTGATCCAGGATCAGGTGCACAGGCAGAGCATAGACATTTACTTCTGTATGCAAAATTAATGATTTTACTTTACTTTAATGTGCAGACTGATAATAATTAGTGTAATGATGACACCAAACAATTGATAGACCAGCTGGGTATGTGTGTGTGTGTGTGTGTGTGTGTGTGTGTGTGTGTGTGTGTGTGTGTGTGTGTGTGTGTGTGTGTGTGTGTGTATGGTGTTCTGTCTCCTCTCTAAATGGCACCATTGACCAACGTTTACTGTGTGAATGTGAAGCAGTGCAGAGAGTACATTGAAACAACAACAATAAATTGTTTAATATCAGATGTGCAGGAGTGATTAATCAAGCTTTGAATATGTAAATCACTTGAAGAAGAAGTTTGGTACAGTGTCATTATTTCTGGAAATTGCGCATAAAGAAATTTGAAAACTGACTCCTCAAATCCCAAAGATTATTATAACCCCTTCAAAAAAAGGATTTGTTATAATACCAAAACTGGTTTCACAACCACAAATCTCAATATTTATTACAGATTATACCACATTTGTAAGTTAGCCTTGTTTCAAAATGTATTAATTTAAAATATATACTGCTTCCCAGATCCAAAAAGCTTTTTGTTTTTCTTTTTTGGAGAAGTTCTGAATACTTTCTGTTGCTGCAACTGATGAGTGCAAAAAACAAAATCAGGGAATGCTTCTTTATATACTGTACTTAGATTATAATATAAAATGTTTATAGGAAACCAATAATTTGATAAAAGTGGCTGAGGCGTCCTCAGAAGTATCCCAGAAGGAGCCCAGGTGTGTGGGTTCAGATGTCATAACTTTAGGAGTTTTGCATTTAAAGATTCTTGTCATTTTAAACAACTAGCTGCATAATTACATTTTATTCTGTCTACCACTGTAATGGGAGCACAGTTTCAGATGTGAAGCCAGACTCAACCTTTCTGGTACTCAGTGTTCATTTCAAAACAAATCACGCCTCGATGTAGAACGTGTGTGGAAGACCACAACTGCAGGGCACATCACCTCGACTGTATGTCAAAGATGACTCTGACTGCCTCCCCTCCCGTAGATATTACGTAAAACAGACTCTCGAACACAGGAGGTGTTATAGTTGATTGTATGTGACAAGCTCTTTGTCGAAAACCAAAATGCCCTTTACCTGGATTTACAGCAGGTTGTGTGCTGAAAGAAGCATTTTGAACACAATCTTTGGATTGTATGAGGTTAAACCTTTGCTTTCTTTTTTTTGAAAAAGACATAATCATATTGTTTAGGTAAAGAGCAATGGCCGATTCGTCAAATTCGTAAAAATGCTAAAGCCACATATGAATTCAATTAAACTCTGTCATTCTCTCCAAATCAAAAGGTCATTGCATGATGCAAACATCATACAATCAGATGTGAAAAGATGCTTTCAAAAGAAAAACAACGGTGTCCATGACTTACCTCGATCACTGTCGTACAGGTAGGCAAACTTGTCCCACTTGTAGTACTCGATAAGGCTGAGGAGGGGCCCCTTGATATCGGGTCTCATCTGGATGATGAACTGCTGATTCCCATCTAGAGGGAAGCTGGGCGTGATGAAGGAGACATGGAGCGTCCCACAAAAGGACGTGATGGTGTTGACAGACTTCTTATCGTAGAATCCGAAAATGGCGTACACTCCTCTTGAGAACTGTGAACAGACTGAAACAGAGGAAAGAGGTTTGTTAAGGTGGGTTGCTTGGAGTTTAGCACACATCTTCTAAAATCATCATGTCGAGTGGGTGAAAGGTTAGAAATGATTTTGTCAGAACATACTCAAGACAAACTTGCCATTCACAACAATGTATACATCCAAGCCCTTTATTACAATATTCAGAGCACATAGGGCCACATGGGCTAAATGGATTGCTTTCTATAAACTCTGCCAGGGGAGTGCTTGTATTCAACAGTAAAAGATCCACCGTACACCAGTCGCTCTGTGAAACTTTCATGAGTTGCCCTATGACCTTTTGATACATTGGGAATAAGTGATGTTGAGTATGTCAAGCATTCACCAAAACTGCACATTAATTCTTCATAGTATGGGATACCATCTGTGCTGTACCATGATATGCTGTAATGGCACCGTCTTATGTTTCTTCTCAGGCTTCTCCTATGGGAATATATGACAGGGCAGATGCTACAGTGCACAGCTCCACCATATAGGTAGATTATACATCTTCTTTGGAGGCCATTAGACCTAAATGATCACCTTTGTTAGGATCCTTTTAGGGTAGGCCACCAGCATTTATGATGACTCTGTGTGTTAGCATCCGATTATTTGTATTATGTCCTCATCTTGTTAACTCTGCAAAAATTACCTTTGTTCAATAATTCATGACCCATTCTCAGGTACATACAGTATGTGCTCCAACATTCATTATGCACAGAGCAGAACTGTGCACTGAAGATAAACATGAATACTGAATGTCTCAGTAATCCTGAGGTTGCAGGCTGTTTCTTAAACATTGTACCAGGGTCAGCAGATTGGCATGTTGCTTTTTAATGTGTATTGATCAAATGTAATCAGGCTTATTGACTTGGACATATGTGTCCTCCAATTAATCGAATGAGTCATTTCCTTTTCAACAATATAACTGGGATGACTTGCTGACAAAGGGAATTGGAGTCCATACATCATATATTAGCTAGCGTGGTGTAAGTACTGTAGGCATCCTGCCATTTCTGAAATGACTGTGGCAGCTATTATTGATGCATTGCAACATGCTGGGTTGCATAAAGAGCGACTGCTGTGGTCTTAGCAACATGGGAATGAGGGAATGTTATCAGCAGAGTCACATAGAGGCTTTGCTCATCTGCCTTTATGTTAAGAGCGGAAGTTTTGGAAAGATGTATTCAATGGCTTTAATGTTTCACACATTCACATTTTCTTTACCGCCACTTTCTTGTACTGTTAAGCACCGAACAGCTTCATTAGTAAACTTTGTGTGAAAATTAACAGCAGTTCATTCAAGCTTGTATCTGGCAAATGAATGCAGAAGTCTGCAGTATTGTGTCTTTGTATTTTCTCCGACTGTGTCCCTGCTGAACAAGACAGACTAACTTGGACCATGAAGAGCTTAAACTAAACTGAAACCACCAATTCCATCTGTCTCTAATAGAGTTGTGAAATTGGAAGAGTTTTTTTTTTTTCGGGTACCCATGGTTCCAGAAGTAAAAGTCCCATTTTCTCTCCTCATAGACAAAGGTACAGTAAATGACTGACTGTCTTGGATTGACATGCAACATAATAAATAATACAAAAGACAAAGCAACTGCCTTAGAAAATATTGCTTCTTTGTGTTACGACCTGGTTGTACTTTGGTTTCCTGTTTTATTTTGAAATGTTCATTCCCCCTTGTGTCATGTCTAGTTGTACTTCCTGTCTGCGTGTTTTCCCTCCCTTTCTGATTGTTAATTTGTTCCCCCTGTGTCCATTTACCCTGGCCTTGTGTCTTTGCCTTTCTCCCCCAGCTGTGTCTTGTTCCCTCGTTTGGTGTCTGTGTATATATCCCTGTCTGAGTACGTGTGCCTCGTTGGATCGGTCTCCTCGTGTCTTCAGGTTACGTTTTACCTGTTGTATTTTTATAGCTTGTGCCCGCCGTTGTTTTGTTTTTACCTTTTGTACTTTCGGCTTTGGTTTAATTAAAGCTCGCCTTTTGTTAATACACTTGTCTGCTGAACTACTTTTGGGTCCTCTCCTACACCACATCGTGACACTTTGATTACAAGTAAAATGTACAAGCCTGTGTGTGTAAAAATCGGCACTTTAGTGGTTAAAATGAAGTAAAGCGTGATGATTCTGTTAGCCTACATCATGTAACGACGGTCGGAAACAAAAACACGGTTGTTTGAAAACTGAAAATATCTTCACATTGTTCCCACCACAATGTCGAGGTGTTTTGAATTCGCTACAGCTCTCATTCACACCTTCTTCTCCATAGCAACGGCGGCTGAGGCTCATGGGAATTGTAGTATTTAAAGCCATTGTGCTACCAAGATGATGGGAATAGAGAATTTCAACCTAAAGAGGTCGGCTTAAACCTGATTTTCAACAATCAAGTTTAATTAAAAAAAGAATGAATTGTTGCTGGTTAATACATACTTGGAAGCAGCACTAAATGAAACATTACTTGGAGAGGAAGATGATTGATTTACTCAAGTACGCCAAAGAGATGTTTTGTGAGGCAGTGAGAGTTACTTATTCACTTCAAAATCAGAGTTTCTACTTCAACTGGGGTATTTAAACTATTCACCCCATACTCAAAAAACAGCTTCTTCATCCTTGAGGCTACTTCAACCCTCGCTGTCTTTTACCCCCCAGAGTCCAAAAACATGCAGCGCTCATCCAGAATGGGCCAAAAGGAACGGGGGCAAGGCCAGCTTTCATCCACCGCCAGTATCTTTGTGCTGCCAAACTTCTTTACCGCTCCTTCAACTCAAGCAATTAAATGCTCATCACAGTTGTCTGAGACAGACCGTTAACGGCGGTCCGATCACCTCCGTCAGTCTGCGGCACCGTTCCTAATCTTTTTAGACAGTGGCTGGGGACGTGGCCACAAAGAGATCAGACCTCACTAATCTAATTTCACTTTTGTCTAACTGGGATCTAATAGAACCCAAAGTGTGTTGTCCGTTTAACTGTCGCAATCTAATTAGAAAATGATTCTGTACAATTCAGTGAAGAAGGATGAAACTAGTCCTCAAATGAGAGGTTACATGTTAAACGAGTCATGGCTCTGCCGACTGAACTGAACAAAGCCGGACAAATGAGAACAATGAAAAATGTTCCTTTTAATTTGGTTTCAGGAATACATTTGTTTGAATAGTTATTAGGATAGATTTGACTTCAAATGAAGTGAGAAAAATGTGATAATGAGGAAGTGAGCATCAGGTCAACTCCTATTCAATCTCCATTACTTGTAATTGTTGTAACTTAAACCAACTAGAACAATTTATTTTGACTAATTTGCTTTGTAGAGGTAAGATAAATGATGGTTACAGTGATTGCTCTTCATTTAGCTATGGTGGTCATTCCAAATATTCACATGTATTACCCAATTATACACGTATATCTATAAACAAATGGGCGATAATCTATTATATTATTTTATAAATGTTCCATCTGCTCCATTTATCACCTTGTATATTTGAATATAGTTGTACACACAAACCTTTTAAAGAACATATAAATGATAATATATTGCTGGAGGTTAAACTACTGAGGGGTTTAGAAATGAAATGTTAGAATTAGCTCCAATTCAACCAACTACAAAAGCAGAATACTGCTTACACATACTGTAAAAGTATCTAATAACATGTAATAACGTACGGAAAGGAGCCGTTCTGCCCCTTAACGAGTACTCTAGTGTTGATAGTTTGGTGATTGTTAGATTTGCTGATACTATTGTGCTCTACCTGCACCACTATGTAGAATGGATATTACTACTTTACCTCAAGTAAAGGATTTGAATACTTCCTCCACCACTGACTAGATAAGTCTTTTTCAATTATTGATTTCCCCTGGTTTAAATCAGTTGGGTTAAACATATTATGTCTTTGTGCACTCAAATATTATGTGTCATCCTGCTCTGAAAATGAAAAGACTGATTAAAAGAAAAATGGTTGTTTTAAATCTAACCTTTCCCATCTCACCCAATTTTTAATATGACTAAAGGAAAATGGAAATACTGACGATCGTCTAAGGTGCTCTGTCTACACAAAGCTGTTGGAAAATGTAGAAACTCTGTGCACGGCTCTCACCGATAGACTATCATATATGCATATCCTGTGTTTCACAATGGACTCTTTATCCTCCTGTATTCTCCAGCATAACATCCCAATGAAAAAGAAGCTCAGGTAATTCATGTCATATTTTGCATTACAAAACATGACAATGTTGGGACTTGTATGCCTGGCAAAGCTCACATCTGTTCTTAGAAGAAAAGGAAAGCATCTTATCTCAGTCTTGGCATCACAGAAGAGAAGTAATATATTCTAGCACACCTCACTGTCATCCCCTGAAGCTAATAGAGCAGTAAAGTTTCCTTCTGTCCCTGTGTCACATCCGTCCATTGTCATGTTTCTAAGGCTTTCTTAGCTGGCTCTCTCTCGCTGGTGAGCTTGCTGAGTTTGCCCTGGATTAAAACTCTCTGAGCTCATGCTTAGAGACTGGATTTCCCCATGACTGTGCTGCAGCTTATGCCAGAGCTAACAGTTTGACAACGTGTTACTTTATTACCAAATATGGTAATTCACATCCAGAAGCCTTGCCCTACCCATTCACCCATGCAGTGGCTGATCAGAGGGTATTTCGCCTGCACTGTGTGTGACAGCCAAAGAATGAAGGGCAAGACATCTGCGTGTGCTTGTACAATGAGGAATTCATAAATGTTTAATTAAGGAAGAAAAGCCAGCCACAAACAGCAACGTTTAGAAACAGTGAGAATTGTAGAAAAAGCCATTAAGCCTTTGTCACATTCGACCGCTTTTCAATGAAACCAGGCAGTAATAACCCTCAGAAATCCACTTCCGAACACAGAAAAAAGAAGATTGACTGGGTAAATCTTTTTTTCTAGTGTTGATGAAGTCACCCTAATTAGTCGCCATGAGCAGAATGTTATTCTTGCTCACTGCTGGGTCTGTGAGCTTTGGTATAGACCCTGTGTTCCCTCTCTATCTTTCTGTTCAAAAAGATTAAATGAAAAGAAAATGCAGTTCTCACTTAATCTTGGTATGTGTAAGTAAGATAAACTAACTGTCGACTTGGGGACTTCTAATCCTGACATTGTTCCAGACAACAGTGCATATCGCACGATACACTGTGTGTGCATACCTCTGGTTTGTCTGTGTTTTGTTGTTAGTGTGTGAGCTGGTTGGTCTAAAATGTCATTCTTTTATGTTTGAACCAGTAATGTCAAAGGAAATGTAGCTTTTTGCTGAGGATAATGTGAAACACAAAGTGTGTATGTGAAAGCTGTATATGTAGACCAAGAGCAGGGGCAGACAATCATGTACAAGTACATCAGGAGAATAGCTCTCCTTAAGCGTGGAATACAAAATGGCCATGCGTCGACACTTTGTCTGCATTGGATTATTTGAAAAGAAAATTACTTATTTTATCAAAACTGCTTCGAGAATTACAAGAAGGGAATCTAAAACATCGCACTTTTTTGTGAGGGACTTACTTTCTGCTTCTGACCAACATGCTTGACAGAGCAGCTTTGAACACACATCATTTTAGGCTCCTTTAATGATGACACACACACACACACACACTCACACACACACACACACACACACACACACACACACACACACACACACACACACACACAGGTGAAACTGTTTAAAAGTGAAGAAATCAAGTTGCCGTTGAGAAGTTTTGGGACTTTCAGATTGTTGAGTTGGCAAAAAACTATATTTCAGTTGATAGTGTTATCAGAGGCAGCTTTGAAAGGCAACATTTTAACTTTCAAAAAGGTATTGCAGGGGGGGTCGCAAAATTGTTTGTAGATAAAGCAAAAAATCTTTTTTTTTTGTTGCACATTCACATCCTCCCCACCCCCCGTCGCACATAACTACGACAGCACCCCGCCCTTCATTTGAAGCAGGGGGTCCCTGCTCCATGCTACACCAGTTTGGGGGTCCTTGGCCTGAAAAACGTTGAAGACCCTTGGCTTACACTGTATCAAAAGATGTGTATCAAAAAGACTTCCACAGAGAAATTAAACATTTCCCACAGATATGTATGACATCTCTGTAAAAACTTCACAAATTGTTGGTGCAGTTCCTGTACATTATTTGTGCGACAGATGTTTAGGCGCTCGTCAGACACTCTGTGGTCATTAGAAGGTCCTAATCACCTCATTATCACCACAGCATGTTAAATGTGTCGCAGCAGTGGCTCGAGCTCTGTGTTTCACCTTCCAAGGAGAAGGTGCACCCTGTAAAATATATTTAGCCGTCCCAATTAACTGACCTCATTTCCACCACCATGGCACCAAAGGCATTTCCACCACTGTTGACATTACTGCTCTGTCACTGATCAAACATGTAACTTGAATAAATTAACTGCTGAAAAAAAATGTTGAGTTGAAGACTTTTCTTTTTATCATTGGATCAGCAGTGGACAACACTGTCTGATATTTAATGGAAGACCAACAGAGGACCAGTGCATCAGTAAAATGATGAATCAGTTTAACACACACACACACACACACACACACACACACACACACACACACACACACACACACACACACACACACACAAGCCACCCCACTGTGGTGATGATCATCAGCAGTCCAGTCACAGCTAACAGAAGTGACTGTTAGATATCTCACCCTCTCCAACACTCCTGTTCTCAGCACAGAGAAAAGGCCTCTGGGCTTTGGAGGCTTTTATGTAAAACTGATCTGTCACCAGTTGGCGAGGTGGCTCAAAGCCACCACCTCTTCCGTCAGAGCAACCTCAGCACATTTGTCACTGATATAGTTGCACGGCTAGATTTTGACCTTGTATATCTCCCAAAAAAACTGGACGAACTAGGTGGCTTGTAAGTGCCTTCTAAAACGATCGATATGACTGGTCCAAAAACAACATCTGAGGGATTTCTAAGCGGCCATCTGATGTTTAAAGTATGATTTAGGCAACTATCACTAACTAATCCCTTTCAGCATTGAAGAAAACAATGTGTCTCCTGAGTCTCCAGTGTCAAATTCACATGCTTTCTTTACCCGACCTCTCCAGCCCTCCTTCCTGCTGTAATGCTTTTTACAGCATTGCCATGCTTCTTCTGCCTTTGATACTAAAAGAGCATATATGACATGTTTTGTTGTGGTTTTTTAAATGCAAATGCTGTTGTTTCTTTGGTAACAAGAGTTTTTCTTGGGAAAGGTCGAGATTGAAAGCATTCTCATGTCTAAGTATGTAGCTTAGCATAAAGACGTGGAGTAGGGGAAAACAGCAACTATGGCTCTGTTTAAATTAAACACATCTGCATACCAGCACCTCTGACGCTAATGTATTAACTACTTGTCAACACGAAAACTATTGTGGATTATAATAATCTCCAGAAATGCCAGACGTTCCTTATTAAATACATTATTATGTTTCTACTTCGTCCCTCGGCAGCAGACAACTTTCAAGCATTTAAAAAAAACGTCATGTTTTGGCTCCAACTATTTTAAGGCCTTTCAGAGTCCTCCTGTCAGTTTTACGACTCAAAGATGCTTTTGAAAACCAAAATCATTGCTGTCCTGCTCTTGTAATATCAGACTCTTTCTTCATTGCGTATTTGCGTAGACCTCAGACAGAGATGTTTCTGACTTCAGGCACAACAAAAACTATTTTGACTTTCATCTACTAGTCCGATCTCAATTAAAATACACTGTTTAGCCCTCAGCTAAAATCCTATTCACACCAATCCCAGAGGATTTCTTTAGGTTAAAGGATTATAAAAGAGCGTATATGCTTCACCAAGCACCTGCAACACTTAGGGAAAGCAAAACATTTACCAATAACCTCTAAATGTATGGAGCGTAGGCAGTGTTTTATAACTTCTAAGAGCTTTGTCTGCAGCCGTAACAACATGATGTGGTTTCATTCCCTCTGTAGACTGTTGCCAAGGTAACATATTCCAGCCCTCTCTACACTGCAGAACATATTCACCACGGCTTGTCGTTTCATTTTAGTGCATGTACAACACCTAATAATCCTACGCCTGTGACCACTGTTTGTACATTGTACATACAATATTAGGAGCATTTTTGTATATATGTGTATGTTTATGTGTATATTTATATACATGTGTATGTTATGTGTATATTTATATACATATGTGTATATGTATGTGAGTGTATATATACATACATATGAACATAAACACATACCTATGAAGTGGATATGAATAAGAACATGTATAGTATGTTTTCAGGAAATATTGTTAGCTAATATCATATGGTTGTTTTGTGTGCAAGTGTCTTTTGTGTTATTTGTGGAAGAGTATGGGGATTCTAATACAATGCTAAATGTAGTGTTGAGGCATTAAATGTCATTTTTCTGAACTGAATAAATGTCCAAATTCCAAATGGATTACATTTCTGCTCCACAGCTCCACTAGTTTAAAGACCCTTTTCAAAATTACCATAAATAAAACATGTGAAAGAGTTTTTAAAAACTTTCTTCTGAAAGACAAGGATGTTGCCTGGATGATAGTTCTCAGTCATCCTCTCGAGCAGCCGATACGAAGACTTCTGGGAGGTGTTTCTCTGGGCAAGCGATGCACGCTGGGAGGTGTTTCTGTCTGACTTTGAGCAGCTCCTTCGGCAGCTGGTGTCTAGAAGAACAGTGCAGCTCAGTTCTTATCAACTTCTGACTCCCCCCCCCCTCCTCCCATCTCTCTTCCTACTTCTCTCCATCTCCTTCTCTCTTTCTCCCTCTCTCGCTTTGTTCACTGACCTGTTTCCTGGAGGGTTTCTGACGGCTGTGGATGGAGGATGTAGGTTTCCCAAGAACAGAGTCTGATGAATGTTCTCTCTACTAAAGGCCCGCAATGTGATTGTTGTACCCCCCCCCCCCCCCCCCAATGTTCCAATCGCCCTTTCAGCTCTCTATTGTTGTTATCCAGGCGCTTTTCAATGCTCTACCAGTAGCTCGAGGGGTGGGGTGAGGGGAGCATTGGAAGCTGCCTGAACAGCTCATATATGCCAATTATTTACTAAGTTTGACTGCTGCCTATAGCAGCCGCATCATTTACCCCTAAATAACAATGTACCTGCCAGCATTTCTCCCATTCATTTTCAATCAAAACCATTAGCAACATCACAACAGCTCCACTGATGTTATACATCCAAGTCAGTTTATTAGTCATGATTAGTAGCTATTCAGCCAATGAAAACAGTACATTTTATATATATATATATTGTGTATAATTCTGTGGCTATGGAAGTATTCCCTTTAGAACATCCTCTACAATATTACAATAATTGGTGTAGGATGTTGAAGCTTAATAAAAGTTGTAAAGTATCCTGCGAATAATTGAAAACCCCTGTTGATCCGTCTTGTCTCTTAATCTGCCCCAGTGCAATAAGACTCTTTTAGCGTAACTGCGGTTTCATTTATGGTTTGATGTGTATAAGATGAGAGCAGCTAGCTTTCCTAGTATCTTCTAATGAAGCCAGGAAAACCCTTCACCTTTAAATTAACTTGAATACAGTGACTAAAGGTGTGTGTGTGTGTGTGTGTGTGTGTGTGTGTGTGTGTGTGTGTGTGTGTGTGTGTGTGTGTGTGTTGAGCTCAGAGTAACTAACCAAAACAGTTGTGTTTTAATTCCTGTTTTAAACACTGATCTGGACAGTGACATACACTCACTTATAAACACTGTCTATATCAAAGAAACACTAGTTTTGGTCGAACATGAAATCCTTAAACTTCTGATTAAGCAACAACATAAAGGTTTGACAAAATTAAACTAGTAGCAGTTGTCTGTAAAGTCTAACTTGTAGCTTATTCCCAATAATTATGCAGTGCTTCGATCATATTTTATTTGTTTACTTTAAAAACACAGACTAAGTCTCAGTCCTACATTTAAGATGTGACAAACGAGGCCTGTGTCGTGTTGCTGTGCACGCCAATCCCTCCCAATAAGCCCAAAACAAAATTCTTCAGCCATATTGATTCTGCGAAGTCGGCCGATACATCACACTCAGCTGCTTCGTTCGCATTCCATCTGCCTCCTGTAATAAAACATATTGTATGTCCACTGACCTTTGGCGCTAATAGCAAAGCAGACTTTAGATCTGCTGTTCTATGTTTCTAATGATCTTGGAACCTGCCCAAGCAGAATTAGTTACATCTATAAAAACGCAGCTTCATCCGATATCCGAGGGAGCAGCTGCCATGGCAACCAGACACTGAGTGTTCGCTGAAGATGAATAAGGACCAAATCATAGCGAAGCAATGAGACAATGCACATGCCTCTGTCTTTGATGGCTCCTGTTCAAATTACTGTTTGTACCACGGGTCTTAATATTTAAAAAGTCAAAAGATATGTAGGTGTACAGAACTCTCACATCCCAAACCCATGTTTCATTCTACTTTCTTCTTTGTCATTACAGGGTGGGTGGGGGGTTGGGAAGCAATGAGACGTCCCATCAACATCCCTGGGTCAGTTCAAAATGACACCAGGCTCACTCATCAGCACAATCTCCATTTGACCCCCAACTCATCCCCTCCCCCTTGGCCCTTAGCTCTTCCCTCCATCCCTGACCTACACATAACCATCTATCCATCATCCATTCATTCTAATGCTTAAATTAGTACTTTAACAAGTGACGTGGTTTAGTGAAAATGGATTTCAATTTGGTGAAAAAGGCCGTTTTACTTCTACTTTAACATGTAGGAACTACTGCAGTGATGTGGGCATTTGAAAATAGAGAACATCATCTCGATTATCAAATATTTATTCACATTCTATTAGGCTCTGCTACCATTCTCACATAAAAGCAGGTACTTAATAAATAAGTACTAGCCAGGGACGTGGCAAGCGCAATCCCATAAAGGCTGGGTAAAAGTAGTAGGTAAGGGAGGAATTACTTTTACTCTTACTAGCTCACATGATACATTCAGTACAATGTACATTTATAATGTACATTTATAATGTACATTATAATGTACATTTCTGTCCTTTGAGCTGCTGAAAGACAGGACTCGAAAAATGGCAAAATGGAAGTGACTGGAAAAAGTTGGTCAATCAAACAAACAAAAAAGAATAAAAACCTTTGGCAGATTGGTGAGTAAACATGACTGTTATTGTACATATTGAATTAGTACTGTGGAACTTTATCAAGGCAACACGTAAACATGGACATTGTTCTAATTTTGCATTAACAGCACAGCATCATCTGCAAACTAAAATGTGAACAAATCGGAAAACATGGAGGCTTCTTACTAAAATATTCAAAGACATACTTACAAAACAGGATACATAATAAATAAAGGCTTGTCTCGTATATAGGCAGGGTTCAAATTCTAGGGTTAATAGAGGATACGGCATACTTTCTGAATGTAAGAAAGGAGACGATGAGATGCACACTGACGGTTATTTGCATGAAACATCCTGGAAAAAGACAGCAACCTCTAAAAATGACTTTATTTGTATTACACAGTGCTCCCTTATAATGCTTAAAACACTTTTGACATTTTGTCTTTGTCATGAGTGCCAGTGAAAAGGCCTTGTTGAAAAAAGATAGAGATTACACTAAACTTCAAAAGGAAACGAACGGGGTTGTGAACTTCCGAAGGCCTCAACATTTTCAACAATAAAATGAGCATTAAAAAGCAAGATTGCGGTTGCAGCTGCAGCCCTTTCACTGGTGGGGATTTTTATACAAATCTGACTTTATTTTGACAACCAACCCTGTTGTACAGAAGGCTGCTTTGTGGTGCACAACCAACACAAACAGGAGAACAATGCACATGACGACAACGCCGTCTTTTTGCAAGGCTGAAAGTAAATAGCGTATAGCGCTAGCATATGATAAACTGCATTTGTAGAAGCGTCATTACATTTCTATAAAGTAGAAACAATATGATACAAATCTAAAAATCCCTGTCCATCATCTGAAATCCTACAGGAGAGAATAAAAGGTCAGCATTTAGATGTATTTTATTGAACGTAACGCTGTTACTCTGTTTTCTTTCCGGCCAGCAAATGGTGAAATCAGAAAATGTTAGATAATTTATGCGGCTGCCCCCTTTTTCCCGCTGTTTTATCACAGCAGGGTAAGATGTGGAGCTGCTATGGAAAGTGAGAGTGGTTTTTTTTCATGAGCACCAACAGTCTCTCGTCGAACTTCAGTGTCACTGTGTTAAAATAGAAGATGTCAGTCAGGAAAGGTCCAGTTGCCTCTTGCCTGCTGCAACACAACACTGTCTGCCTGTCTGAGTGTGTACGCAGCTGGATATAGGCTGCTGTGAGTGTGTGTCTGTCCGCGTCTGTTTGTTTGCCCTCTCTTTAAGACACCTGTTCCACACAATGATCTCAACTGCCAGTGGACACGGGTTCTGACCGAGCTGGCCGAAGTCTCTGCCTCGCCATATTTCACTCGTATTTGTTCTCTTATCTCCTTCTAACCGTCCGTGTCATTGTCAATTTAATGGTTTTGTCCTGGCACATATTAACATACTCGCTTGTCCTTGTGGTTGATCCGTCTTTGAATTTGACCTTATCTGAGCATGTGAGTGTGACACTGATGAGTCCACTACATTACATCGTCATTACACGTTAACATTATGATTTTAAATACATGCAACATTTTAAATATTTCGCTTTTTTTAGTCTCTGGGTCTTTTTATGTGCATCCGCTCCTTCCTGTTATTGCTCACTTTGTCTGACTTGATGATTTAGCAATAACTTTGCAAGTTTTGGATTGATTGTTCTCTTTTATTTTTATCTCTGAGAGCAGCAGGGTAATAGACCAAAACAACATAAAGAAACACCCCCGCACAAACCTTCCTGACACAAAGACACGATGAAATTGCTGCACAGCCACCCTAAGAAACAAAAAAAACCAGAAGCAATGTCTGCAAACACCACAGACATTGTTGAGCAGCCCTGCTGCAAACATAAAGACGTGTTTGAAGTGGATCAAAGCTATAAATTAAGTGGGCAAAGTTAAGAGACAGCGTTGCAGAGAGCAGACCTTCAAGGAAATGTATTCATCAGCCCTGCAAGTTGATTTATGGGCTGCTTGGAGGAATGACACTGAAGTTTTCACGGATACATATTCTTAACCAGAAGGTGAAGCAGTGGAGAAAACTGTGGATGTAAGTCAACATTACACAGAATGAGAGCAAGAAAATGTGAAATAATTATGTATGAAGCTGAACAAAGCGCTCTCACTTATCCCTGCACGCTGGCCCTATGTGCATAAATGTACTTTTTGTGAATTAAGTAAAGTATTGATGGATTGATATCCTTATTATTGTGTAGCACATCAGGTAAATAGCTACACTTCCTTCTTGATCGTATCATTAGCTTGAGCCATCCTGACCTTTGTAAAGGACACAGCCACCCTAAAGAGAGTTGTTCTTACATTTACAATACATTTACATTTTGCTCGCCGAGACATAACATTAGAACAACAGAGAGCACGGGGACGTATCTGTGAGCTCACCGCACTATTGCTCTGCTTATCGCACTGTAAAGTCGTTCTGGCTCCGTTCGTCTCTCTCTCTCTGTCTCTCTCTCTCTCTCTCTCTCTCTCTGTCTCTCTCTCTCTCTCTCGTCTCTCTCTCTCTCTCTCTCTCTCTCTTATCTTCGCTCTGTCTCTCTCTCTCCTCATGTCTCGTCTGTCTCTCTCTCTCTCTGTCTCTCTTCTCTCTGTCTCTCTCTCTCTCTGTCTCTCTCTCTCTCTGTCTCTATCTCCTCTCTCTCTCTCTCTCTCTCTCTCTCCTCTCTCTCTCTCTTCTCTCTGTCTGTCTGTCTCTCTCTCTCTCTCTCTCTCTCTCTCTCTCTCTCTCTGTCTGTCTGTCTCTCTCTCTCTCTCTCTCTCTCTCTCTCTCTCTCTCTCTCTCTCTCTCTCTCTCTCTCTCTCTCTCATGTCCTAATAGGTTTGACAATAACACCCTGTAAGACCAGACAAGGCAACCAGATCAAATCTTAATCACCACAATGATTGGAAGGACGTGATCTCTTCAATGCATGCTAATGAGCCTCAGCAGAACATTTTACTCATTCTCATTTAAGTGAACTTCAAGTTCACAGTTGTCAGATTCAAAGACTTATAGAATAGTTCACTTTTTCATATCATGTTATTTATGTAATCATTTACATAACATATACAACAAATAACAAATAATCTTACTTGCTAACTCTGATGATCTGCTTATGTTATTATGTGTCTTTTAGCTGCTGCTGAATCTCCAACTCAACCACGAGCTTTATGGATGCAGTTGTGAAACGATGCTCTTCATCATATCAGTGCAGAGTAGAAGAGTAGATAACAGCGGATCTATAATCATCGTAGCTACCCGGCCTCTCCACGACGCACTTCCTGACTCTCATGATAAATTTAGCTTCTGGAACGCTGACAACCCTACTCCCAAACTTGACTTATTTACAATCTGGAACAGTAAGGGTAAATGGTTGTTGGCGTTGATGCTGCTGTCACTGAACAAGCTTTTAGAGCTTGATAAAAGGCTGCAGAAGAGTTCTTTTTCTTTTTCAAATAAAAAACATATGGGAGGGGACATCTAGATAGAGGGCCAAGTATAATGCTTTAGTTACATCTTTTTTAGGATAAGCATCTGTGTTCTGAGGAGACAATCTCTGGATCTCTATTCGCCAACCAAAGACATGCAAATCAGGAAGTATTGTAGCGCTGGTGCAGAGACACAGCGCTGGTGCAAAGACACAGCGCTGGTGCAGAGTGCTGGTGCCTAAACAAGAGAGAATTATGTGTTCACTGTAACACTTTCAATTATTGAATGAAACCCAATTCCTAGTGACTGAAGTCAGTGTTCTGTGCTCGGCTAGAGGATGGGACTCTCCATCTGGCAATGAAAGCCTATTAGGTGACCCCATATTGCATCAATTCTGCGTCATGCACTGAACCCTAACCTGCTGCTGTTAAATCCTGTTTATGACCAAGTGGCTGTGTTTCATCGTGGCTACACAGGGGGGGTGCATACTAACTGGATACTCATGTGCATAGAAGCTTAAATGCAAACAAAACAACAACCAAATGGAGAAAAATGTATAGAATTGAGCATGAAAATAATCTTAACCATGACTGCAACGGCAGTGCATGGTATTCATCAACAAACAAAGTCGACTCAGTTGTCATCACTTTAAGTTCAATAATGTTGTGTGATGACAACTGATGAAGACTGTCAGATGCAGTTGAGAGCTCTGGAAGACAGCAAGTAAGGGACTTGATTGAAGATTATTATGTCACATAGACACATTGGTATGTATATGTATACATCTGTATGTTCAATCAAAAGGCAATACTTATCGTTTAGATCGTGTTTTGGTGAGTTTGGTGCATTTCTGCGGTGAAACATATTTTAAAAGTGATCCATGAACCCTCTGGTCACTCTCTTAGAGTCAGGAGGAAACACAAGCCTCCAGTGAGATTCTGTGAAGTTCAGCGTTGTTTCGACAGTCCATCTGCTAAATAACTCATCATTTTAATCTTCTATTCTGCCTTAAACATATAGTGTGTGTGTTTAGTGAATTTTGAGATGCACTAGTAGCCGCTGTCGCTGCAGGACAAACAAGCCCCTGACTAGCTTAGGGTCGAAAAATGCTTTTTGAGCAAACCTTCCTCGGAGGCACAGAGCAAAGTAAGTCATTGGATACGAGGCAGGAGGCGACTTCCAGCTGAGAGCCTTTGAATCATGTTGTAACTGATGCTATCTCAGTCTTGTGTTTTTTGAGGACAGAGTGATAAGGGCTTGTTGGAGGCTGTATTCAGGGCAAGCAAAGATCCACAGAGGGTTCTTTAGCCTCATTTTCTGACCGGCCAGCGCCCAGGCCTATTTAATATTTCAACGCTCCCTCTGAAATGGAGGAGAATGCACTTAATTAAGTGTGAACAATAAATTGGCTATAACCAATGCTCCACTGTGCATATATGGACGGTTTAAGCTTTTGATCATTCAGCAAGGTCCCCGAACGTGTGCATCCCCGAGATGCTATGTGCATGTAGATGCGTGAAATTACAGTATGACGTGATTCAACCATGACGAACTAGAACTTTGAAGTGTTAAATCGCCGGCCCGCTGTCAGTGACCTCAAACTGCTCTTCTGCTCTCAGAGGAGGAAGAGTGCTTTGCTTTGAAAGAGGTGGGAGTGAGAAATAAAAGCATGGGCGCATGCTATAGCAAAATGTAAAGTTTAGTTTGGTACTGAAACACGCACACACACACACACACACACACACACACACACACACACACACACACACACACACACACACACACACACACACAGGAGAATAACCAGATGCATATTGAATTTAAAAGCTTTTCACTGCAATAAAGGAAAAGCGTATCCCTACTGTAGATCAACATACACTGCTACTTATCATTAATTGGTGATGCCCCTTTTGGTGTAAATAATTTAACGATCTGCGATGTTACCCAGAATGCCTTTCCTTGTGCTGCAGTTGAGTACGTGGTTTGTCCAATTAGAATAATGCTGTGATGTGTGCCTCAGAAAAAAGGTGTCATATTTTGCACTGCCGATGACGAAGTGCAAACAGTAGCTGCGCTGCGTTCTGGAGAGGATAGTCTGATAATCTAGGTCTAAATTCATGCAAACATATTGACTTTAGAATGCAATGTTTACTTGTGACTCTGCATAACTCTTAGCTTAGAGTTAAATCCAAGAATGACTTTCCTTTTTGTTTCATTTGAATAATAATGTGAGTCCAGAAAAATGCAAAGATTATAGAAAAGACTGAAACACAAGCATCTCTTTGTTCCAGCCCAAAGGTAAACAGGTAGCACACACACACACACACACACACACACACACACACACACACACACACACACACACACACACACACACACACACAGATCTTCAGGACAAAGTAGAAGTAATCTCAATCTCACCCATTCTTGCCATGTCAAACAAACATGTTCTGATGAAGGCTGCCGGGCCGAAACATTAGTGTGTTTGTTTGACATGAAAACTGATGCATTATAGATTATAACATAGCAACCAAAACCTTCTCCGTATTATTAGATTGTTGCTTAGCTGTTAAGCACTAATACAGTTAGGGTTTATAAACCCTTTGTACACCATACTCTACTTGAAAGTTGGAAAATATAACACCATGTAAAATGTTAGAAATCATCCACCATGGATTATGTTTACAGCCGTGTAGTGGTTTAGGGTGCATTAGTCAGTTAACCACATTGGGTCTCGGAGGTGATTCTATTCTAGGAAGTTTGAACAGGAATATTTTTAATTTATTGCTCTGGGAGGCCAGCACAGCGATAAAATTGCACACACACATAGATGCATGCACACACACACACACAGTTACAATGACTCCGCTGGTCTTGGCAGCAGATGCAGGCCTGTTCAGATGAACTGTTATTGATGGAGGAATGTATCATCCTCCCTCCCACTGTCTCTGACACTGCACTGATGAAGTACGCTGCTGCACAAGTACAACCAGAGTGTGATACAGATCCATATGTTCCCAGTTTCATTTAATTATCTTAAATATTGTATCTTATTATATTGGACTGGGAGGAAGATAAAAGGAAGAAAAATACAAAATCAGAACAATAAGGTTTGGTCAGGACTAAAAAATATTTGCTTTGCTTTCGTAGGAAGCGACTACAAGTTCTGGGTCTATTTCAGTTCAATTTGATTCCATGTTTCCCTCATCATTAAAGACAAATGTGCTTTTGTTGGATCCCAAATGAAATCTCACACCTGCCACAGCAACAATAAGCAGCCGCTCATCGGTAAGGGAGCGTGTGAGGAGTCCTGGAGCTCAACAGAAAGCTCGCAAGAACCTATAGTTATGATCTATTAGCTTTTAATATTTCTCCTTTTATTCTCCACTGCGTGCTGTCTCATGAAGTACATCTTGACACAAGGCAAAGTGGTGGTGTTAATGCACTATAATTACACATGGAGGTGGATTGTGAGGCAGGCTGCCATCTACCGGCTTAAAAGCAAACCCCCCCCCCAACACCTCACCTCACCCCTCCTACTTCTAACACCCACTCAAGAAGGTAGATAGAGTTCATACACACACATTACCCAAACAAAAGGTATGCACACGTTCAGCCTGGGTGCTGTGTCGAGGAACAAATAAACTTCATGCTATCAGCCGGCAAAACATTTTTTCACAAATCACATTGCACTCATTCCCCATTCAGGGTCGCTGCAACTGCGTGCAGGTTTTAGTAATTTGCTGTTTAAAGGTTAGCCCAACAACAACTGAACTGAAGCTGAGTTGTTGAAGTGGAAGTGAACCAGCCTCACAGTGTGTCAAACCCACCAGACTGAAAGATCACAAGTGTCAGCTGCTTAGCATAAACCATCAGCTGCAGTTAAATGCGTGCAAACTGAAGTAATAGCGTAAATAATTCACAAGGTTTGTAATACATTGGTTTCCACAAAACTCTCATTTTAAATGATTTGATTAGTAATCAAGTTCATTTCTAGAAGTATATGTGGAAGCCAGCAGTCGTTTGTGCCATAAATTAAGAATAGGAATAAAGAACTGCTTCATGCTGCAGTTTGTGTTTACTTTATGAATTGTTGCATCAGGTTCAGTCCCTCACCTTTCTCCAGCATGTGCAGAATCAAAACACTTTAAGAAATCAGGTAATTAATTACATGCCACGGTCATCTGAAAGACTGGCCTAAAACCCAGAGTAAATAAATTGATTAGGAAAACCAAATGATGTGTTTATAAGAAACTAATTGGCCACACACTTGAGGTAAAAGGAAACACATTGGGGGAAACATACAGGTATTTATATGGTTCATATGTACTATTGATTATGTATAAAAAACAATATTTCCAGAGTCCTTCTTAAGTCTCAGCAAAGATATCTTTGTTCAGAAAATGCTTCTGAGCTTTCAAAGTGAGGACAATGATTTGTATGTTGAACATCGACATGACTCTCGAAGCAACGAGGCTCTCCTAGCAGGAAGCTTTTATATGGTAATGAAATCGATTGGACCGATGCGCGCACCAATCAGAAGCGTTTGATTTATGTTTAAGAGACTGTTGAGAGGAGTAGTCGCTTGGCAACCGCCTGCCTAATGAAATGTACGCGCTGTGGCTATTAAAAATAGCAACATCAAACATCATTTTCTGCCTTTTGTTGCCGTTAGTTCAAAGATGTTTTGAAAGAAAAGCATGATTCAAACGGAAAACTCTCCCGCAGTGTGATCGGATGTGAGAGCCCTGTATTTTCCCAAAGAACTGCCAATCATGTTCCGGCCTCGTGCTGGTGAAATCATCGCATCCTAATGCAAATATGTTTTATAGGAGCCAACAATGGATGAACTTCGCTCCTTCTGAGCAAAGAAAAGACGTGAAATCGGTACACACTGCAAAGAAAATGTCCATCTCAGCAAAGTCCGATGTCGCTTTTTTCTTCTCGAAACCCGAGAGAAAAAACTAATTCATGTCGCGAGATAGATTGCATCTATTTCTTTTAAGTGCCAGTCTTCTTTTTTCGTGGGGAAAAAGGAAGAAAACAAGTCGGATATGTTCATTGGTATCCTGAGGGGTTCGGTACAAACAGGTTGATGTTCATTGAAATCGTTTCTCCACTCAGTCAAAGGGATTTGGTTTTAAAGACTGTTGGATGAAAAGAACGAGGGTCGATATGTTTGCAGCGCAGTGTTGTTTGATCTTTGAATCTGAAGGAATTAAAATGGGATAGATGTGACTGACTGTTACTGTGGAAACCAACTTTCCCCTGCCTACACGATGCTCGTCCATCCTCAACTACCCAGCTCAAAGCCTCGACGTGTTTTCGGACAGAATATTGTTAGAACAGCTCCATCTCCAAAATAGCCGACACATGTATCCAAACTAATATCATAAAAAAACGCACAATGGGAATACAAAATAAAATGGACGACATAAACACTTTTTTTTTTTTTAAAGAGAGGGAAATATGTTTGTCACTTACAGCAGTTGGTTACAGCAAAACTGTTCGCCACTTCCAGATTGTCAATATGGGGCGTCAATCTGAATTCCGAGGTGCCAAACTGAACCATTCCTATCCGAAATGCGCTGTACTCTTGATCCGCGCCCCTTGGGAAGAGTCCCCCTGAAACCGAAATGCAAATATCATCTACACTTGCACAATGTTCTCTGGTAAGAACATTTTCTCAACATTTTATGCACACAATACAAGTCGTTTTTATGTTTGAACTTGTGGATACCTACCAATTTGAACACTGGGCGAGCCTCCAAGCGCGCATCCCCATAAAACCAGCAGAACTATAACGGATAAATTCACTATCTTTTCCATGTCCACAGTTTAGGTGTCCACATCCACCACGGGAGTCTGGTATTCCTCGATTTCGCCGAAGATGTTAGATCCGACACATATTGGAGACCTTCAGCCCTGGGGGAGAAACACTTCAAATCTGCAGCAAAGGACCGTTTTTCTGCAGGTGGCTGGATGTAAGAGGACACCAGCAGTGAAGGAATGGTCGTCTGCAATGTAGGTCTGCTGTCTCTTCTGCCGCTCCTCCTCGTCGCTGCCCTCCTGCCGGCAGCTGATACCTCCTCTAAACGCACAGGGACACTGCGCGTCTCCGCTCGGCGCGCCGGAGATCCTTTCAGCATCACACCCACAAGTGAGGAATTTTAATGAGAAGGCGGACAGAAACGAAAAAAGCCGAGTGGCAACCGCTTAGTGAGAAGAGTGCATTCAGGAGCTAGAATTAAACCTCCAGTCTGTTTCACACATTACGACCTTTCTTTAGGACCTTTAAGGCACATGGGGAACAAGTGTTGATTCAGAACATCATAGGGACACTATGTGCAGGTAGTCCATATGTGTGATGTTGACTTCATGGAGTACATACAGGACATTCATTTACAGAGTCTTTGTTTTTCAGCAGGTCAATCTGCCTGTGTGTCAAAAGGCTTTCCAACCCAACACCAACAACCTCATGTGGAGAGACTAGAGAGTTAATGTTAATCTATAATCCAATAAACAGATTTAAATGTAGTTGCAGTATCATTTTAAAATGATTTCTGCAACAGAGTAGCAAATCTACCGTGTGTATTGTTGATACACCTTGACTCAAATATTTAGTTTGTACATGTCATGCATGTGCTTTATACTCTTACGGTATACAGAGTTTATTGGGGCTGCAGCTAACAATAATTAATGTGGGGTTATTGTCTACATTAAAAATGTCAGCGATGCATTCATACAGTATGTTGAACAGGATGATACAAGCAGCAAATGGACAAACTGAGACCAGAGAATATTTTGGCATGTTTGCTTGAAAATGGAATCAAACAATACACAGATTATCAAAATGAATGTTCTGCCCATCATCTAATTAAATCGTAGTTTAAGATCTGAAGTTGATAATTAGTGAGCAGGCCGGTGAAGGTCACGATCACCTCTCTCTTGCAGGGATCAAACTTATGACCTTAAAAATATAATTTCCACAGTTGCATTGAAGATTTCTGCTTTCATACGTGACTCAATGTACTGAATACCTTTGTCCTACATAACTACTGTAAGAACTGCTTTGTATAACTGACACAGTGTCAGAAGAGCAGCAACAACATATAAAGAAAAGAAAAGACCACCTTCAAATGTTTTTCGGTCACTTGAAAAACAAGTCTCCTCTTTACCACAGTAAAGGCCAACATTTCATACTGAGAAAACTCATCAAGTGCATCAGCTGGAGGCCATCACTCATGCCCTCTAGGAATACACATCAAATGAATCTCCTCTTTAACTTTGATCTAGTGCTTATTTCCACCCTCTGCATACAAATCCAATGCAAATCTATATAGCTGGTTGTAACTGGGTTAAATGGAGGAGAGCTGCCTCAAATCTATCAGGAAACAAATGCCATTCCTGTCCCCTTGTTTTATGAGACACATATCTCAGCCTGCATGGACACATGTATATTAATCATTGGACAATGTGAGATAGAAGTATGGGAGCAAACTAATGAGGCGGAGAGTGAGTCGGAGCTCAGGGTGGTGGCAGTTAGAAGCGGCAGCGTGTGTCAGATTTCAGCACCACGGACAGCACAACACATGTAACATTTAGCTCTATGAGTGCACGTGAGGGTGGGAATCCTGGGTTCATCATAACTTGGGTCCTATTTTCTTGGTTTGGTCCATTGTTTCTGTCGGATAGAAGAAACACGATCATTTTGGCAGAGAATGATGTGTTTTTGTTTGGACTTTGATTATAGCAAGGGGCTGATTGAGAACATTATAAACCCAAATAGATATGTATGTATCATATCTTTATTATTGGCAACTTGACTTCTCATGTTGAATTGTATGCATGCCAGTAGACAAATTGCAAATGTTTGCATGTTCAGGTGAAATATTTTTCACTGACTCTCAAGGTTACGTTAGCAATTAGTTGGAATTAATTAAGTGGAAGTGTGGTAACTGATCACGGACTCTGTTTTCTCTTTAATTAAGAAAAATCTAGTTATTTCCAGGAAAGGTCTTGGAAATCAGTTGAATTGATTTGGAAATGACACGTAAAATACAACGCTACCAAAAATATAGTTTGCCTAAGTTTTGGCTAAACTGTTGTATTTCTTACACTGTCATACTTTGTTTTAGCAATTGTCACCGTGTTCTCAGATGTCAGCCACTAGTTACAACATTATTACACAAACTACAAAAATGAAAGCAGAATGTCCCTCTAACCGCCGGCTCCCGGAGATTAAATGCCAAACTCGACCAGTTGCATCTCACGTGAGCTGCACACCTGCTGCCATTCTCATTGTGAATCCTTCATACCATAAGTCCGCTGCTTGTGTTTCACATACTCATATATGTTCATCTGGTTGACCTTGTCTGGAGGTTCTGCCATGCATGGGTTCACTCACTGCCAGATTGAAATGCAATTTCAGTTTGATTATATCAGCAAATTCCACAATTTACTGAATTTGCAGCCTGCGAGATAGTTTAACTGCCGCGACGCTGAAGAGTGTTTTTAATGAGTTTTTCAGGAGGGAAATGAGAGTAACTCATAATCAAATCATGAACCCGCCGGCTGTGTGGAAATGTTT
Organism: Cottoperca gobio; assembly: GCF_900634415.1. Classification (NCBI taxonomy): domain Eukaryota; kingdom Metazoa; phylum Chordata; class Actinopteri; order Perciformes; family Bovichtidae; genus Cottoperca; species Cottoperca gobio. Next base: position 4,298,845 of record NC_041364.1, read on the forward strand.
GTCTTTGAGTCAATTTCCACTAATAAATCACAAGAGTGAGATGGAAATTATTAAATGGTAAAAGGACTGCTTTTATATAGCGCTTTTCCAATCTTTACGATCACTCAAAGCACTTTACAACACATGTCATTCACACAGAGTCAGAGGCTACCATACAAGGTGCACATCAGCTCTTCAGTAGTGTAAAGATTCATACACACACCGTTGGCCATCAAGAGCAATTTGGGGTTCAGTTTCTTGCCCAAGGACACTTTGACATGCTGACTGCAGGACTGGGGATCGAACCACCAATCTTCCAAACAGTGGACGACCACTCTACCTCCCGAGCCACAGCCAGCATTTGTAGCTGCCCACTACAAATGCAAATTAAAACATTTTGTCCTCCTGGAGAATCCAGCACGTTGAGTTTGCTCAGACTTAGTCTGTGACCTTTTGAGAAATGTTTTAAGCACTCAGATTTGTTTGTCCCAGAAATCCTGTGCAACTTCCTCCTAGAAAGTGTTTACATCTCTGGCATTTAGTTGCTGCTCTTATCAGAGAGACTCGCAATGGGAAGCATTTTAGTGTCACACTCGAGGGTTCTGCAACAAGACACTCAGCTTGCGATGGCCAAACACTGGCTGTTGTTGTTGTTGTGGGGATCTGACACGTGACCTTCTGGTAACACAATTCAGTGATTTTAATGATTCCCACGTCATCATTAGCTGCAGTACAGAGAAGCAATGGATAAATGTGTCAGCAATTAATCCCTGGAAGTCTATGTTCTTAATTACTTTCTTCTCTCCTACATTTGTTCATGAAACAATATTTAAACTAAGGGGCCAAGATACTATTCAGTGTGAAGTTTGAATTTGCAGGTTCCATATTGTAATTTGGTCAGAAATGATAAAGAATATGTAGCTGTGTCATCAATTTTCTTCTCTGTGATCTTTATTGTCAGGAAGTTCCACACGACTGCAGCCTGTCCTAGCATGAACTGAGCAGGAAGCAGGAAGCAACTGTATTTCAGATACATCTGCTGTGCTAATACAACTATACAGCAAATCACAAACATACATTTTAAAGATGAACCAGCTGAACTGCATGCCTCAGGAAAAAAACCTGGAAATAAAATCACTGAGGCGACAGTGTTAGCCACAAAGTGTTAGCCACTAAGTGTTAGCCACTAAGACACTGTGTCACCCTCCAGGCTGCAAGTCACAGCAAAGATTATGTTTGATCTACATTATGCAGTGTTGAGAATTCAACATTGTTTATCCCTCAAGACAAATAGAATGATGACTCCAAATTACAATTGGACAAATTTAAGGAGGATAAGAATTATATTACAGGAAATTATGAATAAGGAATAACATTTTTATTACCTCAGGCTGATGCAAAGTGTGCTATTAAAGATGTGAGACCAAAGGACACCTTCAGTACAAACACAATTCATTACGAGGAGCATGTGATATCTGCATTAAGTATTAATACTTGTGCCAATATTATTTTTGCATAAAAAGGTTTTTAGTGATATGCACAAATGTGTTATTCTAAAAACTGCAACTGGAGAAGCGAAAGCAGCACAAACATTAAAACAACATTTTGTTTAATCACTGCGCTTTATTTCGACAAGGCTTTGGTGATTCTTCATGTTGTGTCAATTGATCAGGAAATTGAAAACAGCAGTGCCTCTGAGACTTACAGCTGCTGCTGACGTGACGAGTAAAGCGAAGCGGTGATGTGAATACATAACAGGGTCTTTGGACACAGCGAAGTTGCTAAGCCAAGCATTTACTGCCATTAGAAGAGTTCTGGGGAGTTCAACCTGCAGAGATCGCTCTCAAGGTCAGGAAGAGTGCTGAGACTGGACACTTTGACTGCATCATCTTACGTCAATAGCATTCAATCTGTACCAACGTTGCACCAAGCTCCTCCTCCTCCTCCTCCTTCAATAATTTGACATGAGAGAAATTGCTTCAGCCTCGGATCAGATGAAAGGTTTGAAACTCATTCAATCCTTACATAAGTAATATCAAAGTAATAACTTTAAAGGATGTTATTAAGGGGAAATATTCATGTTTATGTGCACAGAGTTTTAAGAACATCACAGAACTTTTATTCGAAAATAAGATTTTAAAACTAACTCTGGTTCTAGTCGTGTTTACTCACAACATAGCACACAGTTAAACACTGGCATCATTTTCGTGCTCAAACTATGTATGAAAGCATGTGACTGTGCAAATGTGTGTTGTGCTGATAAACGACATTCATTCATCTACAAGCGTAATAGTTTCCAGCTGTCTGCGTCGTGTATTTCCCTCTGTTGCATCAATTTCTTTTCTTGTCCTCTGCCTAATACTAATGATGCATCCTCCCGATCCCCTCTGCTGCTTGATGGTTTTCATGTTTCCAGCTGAGTAGTTGTTGTTTTATGACCCCTATGGTCCATTTTAAATATCTGTTTCAAAACAGGGAAAAACTAAGAATTGAAGACACGTCATTTTAATCTGAGAGAGGCACGTTGTCTAATCTCTATTTCCTCCACTATTAGGGTTTTCAGCCTTGGTGTTATTTCACCTTCACCTTTTCTCCTTTCACCATCTCTTCTTTGGTTTGGGCAGAACTAACTGTGATGACGGAGCCCACAGTCACGGTTATTTTACCGATTGGTTGGGTCTGGCTAGAAATGAGCTCCTCACTACCTTGACTCCTAAAAGGAAATGGCATCCTCCACACTTTTATGAACTTCAAACTTTTCGAGCCAAAAGTCTGCCACCGAACGGCCTCCGTGCCTCTGAGCGAATGGAAAATTGTGGCTGAAAAGATATCCGCCGTGGCATTCGGGAAAATAGCCTATTAATACTCAGGTTTCAGATAAAACCGTGACGATTCCCCCTCGACACTGCACAAATATAATCACTGCACTGACGTTATATTGGATGAGTGGTACAAATGCTCTTTCTTTTGAATATAAATTCAATGTTAACTCTGCATTTGTATATTTGTGTTGTTAGGATAAGGTTGTAAACGCACAACACTGATGTGTGAAAGCCTTGTTCACAGTAAACGAGCTTCCAATAAGCCCTGTGGCCTCTCGTCCCCCCCCCCACTGTTCCTCCTCTAATCATTGCCTGACTGTCATGGTGCTTTTCTTGGTGGCCTGGGCGGCAGCCTGGTGAGAGGTCATGTTGGATTAGAAAGCACCCTGTGTGATATAGGTTACTGCACTGTGCTGCTAGCAGGGTGCAGGGGTGTGGGGGTGGAGGCTGCACACACACAGACACATAAAGCGATAGATGAGTCACACCAGTTGACACCAGTGAAAGGACTGTACTTGATACTGGATTTAATCATTAACTCTTAATATCTATTAGCCGGTGCATTTTGTAATGTTGAGGTGACAGCCTCAGGAATGTGAAACTTGACTTGTTATCACTTCAGCTCTTCTAAAGGATTCTGACGTTATTGATTTAATGCTGAACATATCTTATAATGAATGTACCTTTGAACACCTTTCAGTGCATACATCTGTATTCTAGCATGAAGTGGAAATCAGCCTCATCTTTTCTGCCGGTGCCATGATCACACTTTACACACACAACCTGGCACGACATCTGTTTCCCTCCCAGGAGAGCGTTCTGTCTCCTTTTTACATTAAACAAATATACATGTGGCCATTGGAGGGCACTGCTCTGCATAATCTAAAAATGAGTCTTGGGATGAAAAACACAAACAGACATGTTTTTCATTAATCTGTGAGAACACATGCGTCTCTCGATGATTCATGTTTCATGTGTGATTTTAGAGGCTTTTTCTACTCGAGTGGAGTTTCAGTCTGACTCTCATTCTGCGGCAGGTTTTTTAGTAATGACAGACAAAATCCTTTCACATGTCTGTAACCATGGCAGCCATAGAGAGAAATATTTTGTATTTCTTTCCGGTTTTGTGCTTTTTCCCATGACATTTCGCTCTCCTTAACACGCACACTCCTGCTCCAAATTAGCCTCAAACGTCATTAATTTGACCCTGTTGTCATGACATAAGGCCAGCATCTACCTTGCTTCATTAAGCTGGAGACGGATCTCATACGAGACGTCTCGCAATGATAGTCGGGGGTCATTTTCTGAGCAGGTTTTGCATGAATAATAAATAGCTGGTTTGGCTGGTGATGGTTAATTAGGAGAGGTCAGGAAGAAACATCTGTGTTGTTGTGTGTCGGCGGAACAAAAGGGGGAGACGCTGGAGATGCAGACTTCTCCCGCCTGTTGCAAAACCATTCAGGATTAAAAAACAGGATGTGACAAAACAAAAACCAAACAATGTTAAAGAATTCAAATATGTGTGTTAATCTTTAATCACATCAAATGGTGAAAAGTCATTTGATTATTTTTCTCTGCTTGTAAACTTCACAAAACACATGGTCACAGTTCACTAGTGACCCATTTCCACACGCTACAGGTGGGTGATGGAAAACATTACATGTGTTGGAAAGGTGGCAGTGTCACATAACCATCTGAACAGGAACAGTGTTTCAAATATCCATGTATCTTCTCAAGAGCAACTCATAATAATAATAATAAAATGTAATAAATACTTTATATATATATATGTATTTAAATTGTATCTTCTTTTACATGCATTTCTTTTAAAACATGCAACGTAATTACAATGTTACACGCTTTAACTTATTTAACTAGACTCCCACTTGGAAAAGGAGGGAAAAAAATCAAATAGCTATTTACAAATGCTCTTTTATGGATCTGTGCATCTTCTGCTCGCTTGCTAAGCAATCCATCTCATTGGACTTCACACCGGTTGTATCTGCGATCCTGTATTAGCCTCTCGAGTACCATTATCAATAAACTAAGTGTTCCAATACGAGACGCTAAATATCTACTTTAGGTAAAGAAAGATTCATTTGTAAGATTGTTTTTTTTCGTACACAAATGATGATAGTCGTCTGTTTTCAAGTAAATGTAAATATAATAACAACACTACAGAACAGTTTCATTTTCTTCTCGGCAATTATTTTTGTGTGGGTAAGATTCACATTTCTCTATGAGTGCGTTTACATCATGCGCATCCTGGTTATGATTTGTTTTTGGAGTTTCCCTGTTATCTGTTGTGCATGTAAACATCATATCCTGGTTTCAGAAGATATGCAAACTGGAGTACTTAGATAGAAACCAGAATATCTAAGCATTTAAACGCCTTATCCAAGTTTGTAGGCGATCTTTGTCGGTATAGAACACAGTGGCTGAGGTCAGAACACCTGCTGGCAGTCGATCAGAAACCTGGATAGTGTAATGATCAATGATTAATAAGCAGGATTTTCATGTTCCTTGTAAATGCTAGATCCTGAATACAGTAAAAAACAGGATAAGACTGAAAACCTGGGAACTGTGTGCATGTAAACGCACTCAATGTTCACTTTGGGATTACACTTTTTGTAATCAGATCAACAAAGAACTCGTGGGGGAGAGAAGGGAGTCGACGATACAAAGTCATTTGGAAATAATCACAAGTATACGGACCAATAAACCACGTTGAAGAAGAGGAAGGAGAAAGGAAAGAGGGCGCGGGCGTACAGGTCGACCCTTTTGGCAGCGGAGGGGATGACTGGTTTCGGGGGAGGAGGTCTCTTGTTGTTCTTGGCCATGGCTTTGGCGCGAGCACTGGCGATATCAATGGGCTTCCCGTAGCAGTCAAAGTTTGACAGCTCAAAGTCCCGCGGGAGCGAGCCCACGATGCTGAAGTCGTTGGTCCGCAGGTCGGATTTAGAAGTGCACACCTTCTTGCAGCGAGTCTCCACCACCTGGGTGCAGGAGAACAACAGAATACATTGTTACGATCTGCAGCATTTCATCTGTAATATATAAACCAAGATAAGATTAGACTAATAGTCGGCCCTGAGGCAGTGGAACCACACCAAAGAGGTTCGATACCGACTGAGCACTGAGATGACTTGTGTTTATAACATTCTGCAGAATAGCTTTATCACATCTGTTGCTCCAGTTAAACCTATCTACCGTACCCTGGCAGACAGTAGTAGTACTATGTAGGACTTATGACATACTGCATATCAAATAAAATCAGTAAGTGCTAATCCCCACACGCACAGTCGCACCTGCCGCTCATTATCTTCCTGCTGCCTGCCTTCCTGTTTACGACACCAGCCTTCTCGATGTTTTGGTTTTGTTTGCCTTCGCTGATTCACCACCAAGCTCTGCTCCAGAACCTGACGCCTAGATGTCTTTTTAATTTCAGCTGACACGTGTCTGACTTCTGCTTTTGCACACGAAACATTAATCAAACGTTTCAAGGACTTCATCAGGACATTACGTCATGAGAATCCATGCATTCTGAATTGTTCTTACACTCTGTGAACAATAAATGACAACAACAAAAAAAGCATCTTTACATCAGCTGCAGCTCTTTTTACGGGTAACATGACACCACCCTGCATCTCAGAATAGAACAGAAATGTTGGCATTGATTTGTGCGCTCTCTCTCTCCCCCATGCAGGTATATCTATGTATCAATCTACTGTGTGATGTATAGATGCATGGATAGATATGTACACACACCACCACAACAGATGGCACAGACAGCCCCTGCTGACTCACCACAGCCAACTGATCGTCTATTTGCATATTTTCTATTAATCAGTTTTTCTGTCAAATGTGGACAAAACTGCACACACACCATCACGTAGAAACCGACCAGTACAACTCCACAAAAACGCACAAACACAAAAAGGTTCTTTGTGAGTTTTTCAGCAGCAATGGTGTCTCAGACGCGTCCAGTCCTACCTGCCAGGTTTCCTCTAAACTGTGAGGAACATTTAACTGAGCCTGTTTAGGAGTGTTGGACTCAATTGAAAACAGAGTACACTTTGAAAAGCCCAGTAAAGGAGCTGTTTCATCCTGAAGCTTGGACAGAACTCATGCTGATAAATCAAAACTAAATGTTATTTTAAGAGGAAAAACGTACTTTTGGAGCCAAAATTAGATTTACTTTGAGCTCTACAATGTTGCCAAATATGGTGTCTTGTAGCTCCCCCTACATCCTCTATGTGCCATCACACAAAAGGATGTAGTTTAATGTTGTCCAAAAAATCCCTTTCATCGACTTCCCTGTAGGCTGCGGGGTGAACAGTATCTAATCAGCCTATGGATGCTTACTCACTGAAGTCATTAAGCTCATTAGAGCTTCATTATTTTGATTTGGTTTTGACAAGAAAACTCATTAAACCTCAACGGAATAATGTAATCCTCTCAAACCAAAAGCTGTGCGGACCGACGTAGACTGTGAGGTACATTCATTTCAATTAGGCGCACAATTGAAAGACCCATACAGCATCCCTCATGCCCGATGTGCACGTGAGTGTCGGACTTGAATCGTGACTGAGCTGCGTGTATATTCTTAATGATTGGATGTCCATGTTTTGCATTTAGATTAGATCGCTGCGCCTCACTGTCACAAACCTGCCTGAGGATGTTTGATCCGGAATATGTATTTTGTTTGTCATTGTGCTGTGTGTTGCTGTATGTGGGAGGTTACTCGTGCACATACACACAGAGATACAAACACACACTGCACACTTACACAAAGCAACAGAAAAGCAGCATCAGTGAAATGTCTTGGTGATTAAGTAAATACCCAAGGGGACGTTCTTTATGATTATGGATGTGAATGTAATACGTTCCATATTTAGATCTTATACAGGACTAAACGTTCTCGCTGTGAAACAGGAAGTCGAAGTGTAGTCAGAATTGTAAGCAGCACAACTTCACATAACTAAGGTCGGTGAAAAACATCTTTGAACGCCAAGTTCTTTTAGCTTGGTTTAATAAAAACTTTATTTATGTAACGTTTTCAACACAAAGTGAATATCTGTATATGAATGGATAAAGGATAAGGTCAGTGTTAAAGATTATTACCTAAGTAATGTCATCAAAATATTGATAGTGAGCAATAAATATATATATATATTTTTTTTTTGGGATTGATATAGCTAGTACATTTATTTGAATAAAGTTTTGGCGACACAGTTACAATCGTTATATTTAAACGCTGCACATAAAGTATAATGTTGCATTGGGAGACAGTGTGTCACAACAATCTGCAGACATCTAAATTGCTCTAAATGTAGTAGTGACAGTGTAGATATAAACAAACACACACATATACACACTTTAGTTATCAAACCCGATGCACTGACGTGCAAGGTGCTGACATGAAGCGGCGTCCCTCCGGTCCCGTTCACCGTGTTGTTCTTGGCAGTGGGGCTCTTTCCCGCAGCCTTCTCCTTGGCCGCTATCTTGGCCTTCTCGGCCTCAATGCGCTTCGGGCTGTTAAGCATCACTTGGACCACGGCGTACTCCACCAGCGAGGCGAAACCAAACAGCAGGCAAGCGATAAGCCAGATGTCGATGGCCTTGACGTAGGACACTTTGGGCAGCTCCGAAGCCAGGGAGGTGCACTCAGAGGACAGAGAGAGCACCGAGAGGATGCCTAAGCAAAGAAGAAAGACAATTAACCTTGTCAGTCTGCAAAGTGACAGGAAGGTGGATGTAAAAACTTGAAAGTGTAACTTTTCTACGATTAATACATAAATACATAATACTTCTACACTTCATGTCATCTACCAGCCAGTCAATGACAACTTCTGCTGCAGCTTTTGATATGTCGGCCACAACAATACGCAGCTCCGGTTAATCATATGATAGAGTGTAACCATGACTGTCAACATACACCACTGACACAAGACAGTCCTTCCTGCGTAGCGTAGATGTTTGTTTCCACTGAGGACAAGTATTTGATCCACTTACTGCTGAGAACATATGCATTTTCTCCTCAAAGCATAAAATGCGGAACAAATTAATCTCCCAAAATGCACAAAAGCTGTAATAAAATGCTCACTGAGAACATGACAGCAATTAGAAATTCATGACCGTTCCTTTACCTCCTCTATTAGGACATCTCCAAGAGCTCAGACAGCCTCTAATAGCAGTCATTTAAAATTGTTTTATCTCTGATAGCTAACAGGATTACAGGTTAGACGTTCCCCCTACACAGCAGCAACTCTTTTAGGCTACAGCAGAAGTAATTACAAGCGCTCTCCTCAGATGGTATTGTAACCACCAACGACTAGATTCACTGCCCATTCCCCTCCTGTAATGATTCTTTAGAGAGATAATAAATACAATGCAATGATCGATTGGCTTTGCCTCCAGGCCTCATTATGGCCACTCATCAAGGGAGGGTTCACACAGGGTTCAAGATCTTCTAATCAAACTGTTCTTTCCTCACTGGGAAACAGTGTTTAAAGAGAGCATTGTCATCCTGGAAGCCCACCTATTATCCACGGAGAGAGAGGACACATGAGCGGTGGGTGATACTAAAATAGCTTTGTTTGCCTTGTTCCCCAATGACACACACAGCTGCCTGTAAACAAGAAACCTGCACTATGAATCAGACAGAAAGAACTCGGAAAACATATTTCTGAAATGCAATGATAAGGCCACTTTTTTTACTGTAACATTTGCTCACACTACCTAAGTGGAAAGAAAACACGCTGCACACACATATCTTTCATCATTCTCAGGTAAATGAACACACGTATACACACACACGTACATGCACAGACAGTTAAAGGCTAACACACCCGAGAAGAGCAATAAATGAGTGTAGTCCCACACCTAAATGTTGACTGACCTGGACTGATCCCATTTAGAGAGAAGTCAGAGGAGGCTTCCAGAGGAGTTGGGGTGATGATGGGATGAAAGTGGTGATAAACAACTGGAGGGAGGATGGAGAAAAGGAGGCAGTGGACGACGGGAGTGAGATAACAATGTATTATCTTCTGCCTCTGTGACACTGTGCGTGGGTGACACTGACGTATTAGACACATAGTCCATTATTGAAGAGTAGGAACAGAAACTTTGTCTGAATTGTTAATATTGTTTATCAACTCTACGATGTGCAGTGGCAACTTGCATGCATGGGAAATATATGAATATGCACGACACAAATACATTTATTAAGCTATGGTGAAGAAAATAATCAAAAGGTTAACAATGAAGATGCGATGAGTGCATGTGGTGAGGTCATCACTATCTTCCATTTGGACCAAACAAAGTGTATGAACCTAGTTTGAGAGTATTATGCAGGTGAAACTAAGACTGTGCCAACAACCATAACTGTAAACAAGGAAACACCAGTGATAGCTCATCTGTTTCCCACTTGTGATTTATTCAGTGTGTAAACAAATAGACAACATGAACTCAGAACTAGCAGTACTGATGCATTCTTGTGTCCTCTTGGGGCTCAGACTAACAGGCTAGCTGGACCTTTGTAGGTTAGACAGATTGGGTGCATGTCCTCATGCACCTCAGCACAACCCTTCATTAATTTGGGTTAATGGGGATCAGGTGTTGCCTCGTTGCTGAGTGTCTCCTGGTTCTCAGTCTCCTGAAGAACTCTTGTTACACTGATTAACAGACAGATTCACCAGAAACACACACGAGCTGGTACCTTTTCTATAAGTGAAGCCTTGTACCTGCAGGTTTTAAGCTTAAGTTGAATGCAAAATCCAAAAATGTACTAAATGTTGTTACATTTTGGCAATGGAGATCTGTGCATGTGGCTTTACATTCACAGTTCAACAGAAAACCTATTTATTTTGACATTTTCCACTCAGATGTGGAACTCAAACCTATTTTCCAAATGACTAAAAGATAATAACTTTTCTTACATGGACCAACCAGTGCAGTTATTGCACTTACACAATTAAATTCCCATGTATTTAGACCTACTGTACTAAATGCTGCTTAAAAGCACTGACATACCTAAAGCACCAAGTGGTGGCTCCCATCTGTCAGTAACAGCTGTGTTCAGTGATTCATGACATATAGAACAACACTGGACACTAGATAGATAAAGTCACTCATGATGTCAAAGTGATTGATGATGTCATGAGGGATTAGATTGAGGCCATAATGTCAGTGAACCCTAAAAACATAAATCCTCCAGAGAGTTTGATTTGATCCACTACAGTTCTGTCCTCCCATGGCTTTTTATAAGAGGATCTTTCACATCTTATTACCTCAATAACACCCACCCTTCTTTTTGATCTCATGTCCAAATATGCACTGCACCCTGGTCGAAATGACGCTCGGAATATTTACACATCATGTGTATCGGTAAATGTCAGTGGAAGGTGGTGGAATTGATCAAATAATCCGTACCCAAAGGCACCCTGGCAGCACTCGCATCAGGGTTGATCCAGAAGGACAGCCAAGAGAGGACTACGATGAGCAGCGTGGGGGCGTAAACACCCATCATGTAGAAGCCAACCTGTCGCCGTAGGGTGAAGATAACCTCTACGCAAGTGTAGTACCCTGCATGAGGAAGAAGAATATGGTGAAATATGATTTAAGTAACTTCAGTAAAATGCAAAATGAGAAGCAGGCAGAGTACAGAGGATACCGGCATCATAAACGAGGTAACTGTGTTCCAACAAGACATAGCTCCTTTAAAATAAGATGGATGGATTGTATTCGTTCATTATTAATGCTGGATTTTGGATTTCACGTGGGCAATATGGTCGAAATTCTCAATATCTCTTCGGTAATGGCCTATTATGACTCAGTTTGGTCTAGAAATGTGAACTTCTTGCTCCGGTGTTGAAACAGAGCAGGTGGGTGAAATGGCCCAATACTGACTTGGTCTATTAAATCCGTATCAGGCATTGAGAGGAAAGGCAGCAGCCAGGTTAAGTCCTGTATCTGATCTTGCCTTTGTCTTGGCACAAAGCACAGCTGTGTGCACCATTAGCAATAGAGGAAACAAAAGAGAAGGGAAAGAAAAAGGTCAATGTGCAAAAAGACTTTAACATCATTGCTAACTTTGGTAGAGCTGAGACCAAAAACATTTCCAATTCATACCATGCCTTTTATGTAGGAGACCTAGATCTGTCCTCTGCCGGTTCATATTTTTAGAGGATAGGAACATGTTCCTGTTTTCAGAGGATTATCATTCTTAACGGCAGAGCATATATTTCCATTTATAAAAGATCAATTCTAACTGATCCATCTCTACTGGAAATGTGGTTTTCATTAGTCGGGCTTAAAGCAGGAATATGGAATAAGCATCAATACATTTTCAGACCGCGTTGTGTTTCGCTCCTTTGAGGCTGGGCGGTGGGTCCAATGGGATGGTAGAGTGGATGGGCTGAAGTAATATTTAACTAGCCCGGGGATCTCTGGGTGAGCTTTATAAAGCAAATAAGGGCTGCCTGTGTCGCAGAGCAGGCTCGAACCGGTCGTACACAGAGGAGATCTTTGTGTCTAGCCACGTTGCCATGGAAACCCGTTAAAAGGCTGACTCATTGCCAGCAGTGTGCCTCCCGAGAGCGAGAGCACTGAGGTCATACCAGCTCTGTTGGCTGATAGAGATTTTCCATTTCATTGCGAATGTAATTTTGTACCGACATTGGGCTGAATATGGCAAAGTACCAGGACCTTTTATTTTTTTTAATTATATGAATACTTTAGCTCTGACAACATCCTGGGGAAACAGGCTAGAGCGACATGTTGTACTTTAGTGTGAGCATGTAGCTACCTTCACCCAACATCTTGGAAATATCTATGAAGACACACTAAAGAAGCAAACGAAGGGTTGAGATGGACAGGTGAATACTTTCTGCTGATTGACGTTGGTGGTAACCAAGAACACGTAGTAATGTGAGGAGAAGACAGAGCAACTCAGGGTTAAGTACCTTGCTTAGGGACACAATGGTGGCAGCCCTGGTGTTGAACTCACAACCATCTGGTGTTGTGTATGGAAGCCATACCACTAGACCACTAGGCCACCACCACCCAACTTGATTCAACTCGGATATGTAGCTTTCTCAAAGCAAACACTTGAACTTGTCAGAGAGACGTAACTAATGACGTTATCAATTACTTCCTTCCATTGAGTTGTGCTACAGCCAGGGCTGTGGATCCTGGCTTACACCTGAGTGGGATAGAAACATAATCAATGACCTGTGATTTTACTGCCGTGACAAATCACAGCGTCGGCCACGACAAGGGTCCTTACTTTCAGAGTATTATTACAAGCTGCGCTTTTGTTCTGGCAATTATTAGTTCACTTGGAGAGAGTAACATCGTTGGCATGACTGTGCAAAGAATGGACTTTGCAATAGTGATTCTAGTTGACTGTGTGATCACAAAGCAGTACGTACACATCTCTACTCTTCTTTAAAAGACTTAATCTCCACACGGCAAAATAATCCCAATACTGTTAGTTATTGAGGTGTTACATTTGAATTTCCTTGAACAAGTGGAAGCAGCATGATTGAGGTGTAAAATATGTCACAGGGCTTCACCTTTAGTCAGACAAGAACGTGCAATTGAAGCTGCTGTTCAGGATCTGAGCTGCTAATATTTCATCTTTCAATCAACAGCTCGCAACTAATCTTACTTTGGCAAAAAGACCCAACGTCCTCTCATGAGTTCTTTGACTAGGAACTTATAACACAGCTTGTATGTTGGTTACAGCCAGAAGCATAAAGGCCCACCACTTCACGACTCAAAGTCCAACTACAAACTCCCTTTTAAACAAAGGACAGTGTAGCCTTGAGCCTACACGGAGAAAGATATATTAAACTATGTTGATGGATGGATAAAGGGAACACTAAAAGATGAACGGTAATGAATTTAAAACGTTGTTTAGCTGAAAGACATTGTGGTTGATGGAAATGCTTTAAAAAGTAAGTTTAGGAGGGAGACCTAGCTGCTTTTAGCTAGTACTGACAATTTTGAATGATTACACATCTACTCTTCTTACTAATAAGCATTTCTGCAGCTTCCTGCTTCCTGAAAATATATTAGACAATTGGATTGGTGACAAGGACAGTACCTGTTCCTGAGTAGAATTTGGTGCAGTTCCCATAATCAATATCTTCCTGTCTGATATCAAACTGTGGCAGAGCGATGGCATCCATTTGCACCGGGTCTCCTGTCTGCCACATAAACTGCAGGTCGTCTGTGGTGTAGCCAACTGGATGAAAGAGGCACACAAAAAGGGAATACACATTTACATTGTTGGAACCACACTTGCGGTTACATAAATGCATATATATACATGCAACCACAATATCTGGTTGCACGTTAAGCAAACTCAGAAACAGAAACATACAATCAAATACAAAAATATAATATAAATGCACACAGACGAGCAGCCTCAGCAGGCGGGTTAGCCATTAGGGGGAAATGGCTTGAAGTTATTTTGCTTATTCAAGACTAAACTGCTTTGTAAACAAGATGCAATAACCACAGTCAAGCTCAATTAACTGTGAGACTTTCACAACAGCCTTAAAATATGATGATTTATTCCACTTCTCTCAGTGTTCGCCACGGAAATTGGCTTCTAAACACAAGCAAAGAGCTTTCATTTACCCCAAAAACAACTACTTTATAAAAACAACAAATATATTCCCAACTCATAAATACTGTATCTCCCAAATATTAACGAGCAGCAATCACATTTACGGAGCAGATATGTGATTGGTGGTTTAAGCTGGTATTATTCACTCACAGCTTTCAAGTTGCATCTTACACCTTTGTGTGTCCATCGGGAACAATGCCAGATCCAGCGGACAGGAAAGGGTGACGGACAACCTGGAGGAAGAAAATCGTTCAGTTTTTTCGACTCACACTCACACATACTGTAAGCCTTGTTTGCATGACTCTAGTATTACCTTGAGATCTCATAGGTTCACAACAAATGTCTTCAATGTTTAACGATTCGTTAGGATTATCTGTGGAGACGATTGAAACCCAACACAGCAGAGAGGAGCTGTTTCCCAAACTAAACAGTCTCCTTATCTTTTCAATATTTCACTCTTGCAGTCTGCAGCTTCAAATGATTCCCAGAAATAACAAGATAATAATCAGGGAATCGTTGCTTATATGGGAAACAAATCTTCCGTTAATGATTGAGAAGCACACAGGACTAAAACAATCATTGAAGATGTGCAGGGCATTAAGACGAACACAACTGATCAATTATTACATTACCACATCAATGCCTCCAGGTAAGAGTCCTCTGCAACTAGGCCTTAAATCATACGATGTGTTTGCGTTCACACACATTTAAAGCTACATTACGCAAGCTTTGCACGGAGCCTGATGATGTCATTGAATTGCCATTTTGTTTAATTTGGCAGTTCATTCAATCCGCCTGACGACATGTTCACGTTAGCTAATTGTTCTTGTTTTCTTTACCTTAACCAATCAGTAACAAGTAGGGCGTATCTATTCTACGACATCTTTTTTTCAGTTGAAATAGAAGCTATGGTGAAAAAAAAAACGTGTTGATTAAGGAGTTATTATTTCTGTAAGAGTACTTACACAACTCGTATGGCCGTGTTTGTCTCATCCACATTTGATGCCATTTTTCTTGAATGCAGCCTTATTGCACCAACTAAGCTGATTTACTGATTGTTTCTTAGGAAATAAGCATCAACGGCCACCACACCAGACCATAGACTGTACCAGACCACCAATCGCTTGACGCGTCTAAAGCGTGGGTTCCAATTAAAAGTTACGGAAACTTTTATGGCTCCAAATGGATGAATTTCTGAAAAATGGGAAGTTCAATCAAAGAGATTCTGATATGAAGGCAGTAAACTTCACACACTAAAATGAGCCAAGAGAATGAAAGTTTATATTCATCATTTCCTGTGGGTGAAGACCTCTCTGTACCCAACAGTATATCATTTGAGCAAAAGTTCACTGAGAGATATACGGTGACATTATTTAAAAAAGTTTCAAGACCAGAATTTCTTATGAAGTTGAAAGCTAGCTAAAGGTCATGTGACATTTTCCTGTAACAACAATTGGAGCATATTTAATTCTTATTTTCAATATTTAATGCCTTTCAATTTGCCAATCACACATAACATGGACGACGTTACCTCATGCTGATGAGGACGTCTCCATTACGGAAAATGAAGAGGAGAAGGTTATCCTGGGTAACTTCATGAAAGTTTGCGCTCTTCTCGTTAGCGAAGAACAGGTCAGGTTTCCAGAGACATTTGAACATCGTGGGATCAACGGTGAGAGAGTCAGACTTGAAGTCCTGCGGTAGCTTCAGCCTCGGGTCGTTCCAGCGCTGCCGCAGGAAGATGTTGACTCTGTAATCCTGTGAGGTATAACAACAGACAAACGTATCACGTGAGCACTAGTGGACACACTTTTAAAATGCTTTTAAAGGGAATAAAGATCTCTCTGAATGATTTGTTCACATTTTCCATTCTGGTTTTAAAAAGAGGATTCTCAGATAGACGGCAAACTTTAATAACGGCGGTGGCAGATAAAGAATAAGAAAAAATGTGCGCATTTTCCTGTTAGCACCTTTCCCCACAATGCCCTTCAAGATAATTATAACTGTTCTAGGATACAGCAGTTTCACCTTATTGACAGGTTATATTTTCTTCTTCTTTTAAGTCGTTGACAAGCAGTGTTTTCTCAGAGCCGACGTCTCAACACACCACTTCAACGTGCAGAGTGACATTTTACAGCTGCAGCGAAAACACTCCTGACATCTGCTTTTAAAGCAGTCAACACACAAAAAAAGACGCTCCAAGGGTCAAATGTTATCAATACAGAAGCATGTGATACAGCAAATGGCTCATTAGAGAGCCTATTAGTGAAATGTCCACATTGTTGTTGCTGGGAAAGTGAGGCTTTTTTTTGTGTGCTTGCTTTGATGGCGTGCTTCAAGCTGTTGTGGGACCAGGTGTTAGGAAGGACTATTACTGCTGAGTGTGAAGACGGATGACATGTCAAATAAACCTGCCAAAATACCAGCTGTACAAGTGTGTGTGGGTGTGTGTGTGTGTGTGTGTGTGTGTTCCTGGGTAAGAATTTACCGACCTACTTCCATCTATTCATTGTTCCCAATTTTTAAAATATCGGTTCACTTTTTTTTTTTAATGCAGCAGCTTATGTTGAGTCTGCTAAAAGCCAACATTTATCAATGCTTTATGGTCTGCACTCAGGCGTTTTCAGATTTAAAATGGTGCACTTGTTCTCATATAATGAGAACATAGTATATCATAGGCATTCATTAAATCAGCAGCAGAGCCAATAATTCACATGGGATTTTTTTTGACAAACCAGCAAAGTTTCACAAGGATTAAATGAGAAATACTGCAAAACAAATATGAGTATAAGTAAGGTGTTGACTTCCCTTTGGACAATCACTGTAGAGTAGAAATGAAGTCAATTAGATCCAAGGAATGCATCCCTTTGAACCCCGCGTATTAAACATTGGATAAGTTCAAACATGGCTGTGCATTCAGTCATTCCAATGACATCTGCTCACAAAACTCATCATCTCTGACCTCCATGTCTGTTACACATGTGTGTTAAATTCTTTCTCTGGTTGAGTCTTATTAACTGCTGGTCCAGGTAAAGGACACGCAAATAATATACCTATACGGCTGTTGGTGGTCTTTAAAGATGCAAACAATGGACCCAATGGGTCAAATTGTTAGTTGTGTGTAAGCAGTTGTAGATGCTGTTGTTTCCTCTGTCTGTTTGGATCACATGTCCCGCAATCCAACTTTGGCCACTATGACAGAAATCATCTCTGGGGGCTTGCTTTAAACTCAGTGATCCTCTGACTTCATGTTGTTCAGCCCCTGTGGGACACATGGTCACAATAAGCTCCCTGTGTTGGATCCGATGCCAGGCAACATGTTGAGTCTCACCCTAAGTTGAGTTTATCTTGGCTGCAGTTGTGCAAAGTTTCATTTTCTGGTCTTTCAGGTGTTCTTCCATGTTTTCTTTTGCCTCTCTGCAAAACCTCTGGGATGCCACCTGCCTCCATTTACAACACATGGCTCGCAGTTGCCACGGTGATTCTCCCTTTCAAGCTTTTATTTTGGAATTGCACAGGTTAATATTTCTGATGAAATATGTGTTGTGTGTTTGCTGCCAAATATTTCAGTAAAGCCAGATTGAGTGAGAAGGGAAGATTGTGATTTCTTAAATGCATGTTAACTTTCTCCTTGCAAAATATATTCCAACTGGAAATATAGCCAGGTTTGACAGTGAGAGACAGCCAGCTGACCTAAATGTGGTTTTATAGTGCATCTGTTCCTAATGAAAGTACATTGGTTATGATATTTCTTTTGTTTCAGCACTTTGTTACCTTTATCTCCAGTAAAGTATTCTGCTACATACACTGAAGTACAAATATTACAAACAAGAGTCAGACTCTTTCTTTCCTTTTTTCCTTTCTGGTAAGCGAGGACACATTTCACAATAAAAGCATTTCTCTGGAGCAAACCAGCACACACACTAACTTGTTTTTCTTCACATATTTATACTATCTGTATATACAAATACAATTTCTAAATGCAGGAGGTGTTTTCACCCTTCATACACAGATTATTTTCCTGGCAAAAAAACATATATGTTGTATGATTGATCTACGTATTGTGTTGTGATACACGCTGATGCACAATGTCTCTGATACAAGAAACCAAATGAAAGGTTTCCTTCCTCTCGGTTGTATATGGATTATAAACACTCAGCTAACACCATTTTATACACAGGGGTCTTAGGATGGTTTATAAATGCAGCTGTAACTCAGAATGTGCTTTTATTTTCTGCCAGTAAACATTTTTAGGAGAAGAAGAAGAAGAAGAAGAAGAAGAAGTGGTCAAACCAACTGTCATTTCTATACAACCTTATTTTAGACTCCAATGTCCTCAAGGGACGGCACAAATAGCTTCTGCTGGCTCTTCTCTTTCAATTCCCACACCTTCGCCTTTTTAAAAACCAGACAAGGAAACACATCTCCCCTCAGGCTCACTAGCAAGGTGCCTGCACTGCATTAGATTGTGAAGAAATTTAACACAACCTCTCGGTGTAATCAACGAGGAAAACTCAACATCACATGAGTCAACCTCTCCTGATGAATACAATCATAAAGTGGAAAATAGATATGTTAACTACGGTGGAGTGGCCTCGGGAGGTGTAAATGATGAGAAAGGGTTTCCTGAGATCAGATACCACACAGAGTGATACATTGAGGGGGAGAGGTGAACAGCTGTCACTTCTTTCTCCTCCTGGATTTGTTTTGAACCTGGCTCACTTTCATTTTCTGTCTGTCTTTCAATAGGGAGGGAAGAGGAAGACAGAATTGCCATCTGGGAGTCCCTCATCTCTCTTCGTCTGTCTTAGTCTTGGGTCTTACTTGTTCCGTCTCGATCCGATCCTTCCCCTGGCTTCTCTTTCTTTCAATGCTTTCCCTTCACCTGCTTCTCTCCTACTTTGTCCTTCCAGACGACATAATGTATTCTCCCTTCCTCTTCCTCTTATTGTTCTTCCTCCAACCTTCCCCTGCTCAATTTCCTCAATCCTGTCTGTTGTCTTTCTTCTTTATCATCTTCTGTCTGGTTCTCTGTTCCTTTTCAATTCACTTTTGTCTTCTTCCCTTTTAAATTCCCTTACAGCCCTTCTGTCTGATATCTGTCACTTTCTGTCTCCTTTGCATTTTCTTCCTCAGTCTCTCCCTTCTCCTTCCTTCTCCTCATCATTCTCCTTTTCTCTTCCCCTCTTTCTTTTGTTTCCTATTGTTTTTCTCTTCTTCCACCATCCGTGCACCCCCACTCATACACTTTTAGTTTTATGTATTTCCTATTTTCAGCATTGGTCTGGAATTGGACCTGGTGTGAAACTCTGCACTGGAACATTATACAAGCGGACACACTATACTGATCTGCAGCCAAAAGAAATATTTCCAGAGCATATTTTCATGCAGCTCCAATTCCAATATATAAGATCTAAGGCTTTGTTCAGAGTGTCGCTTCTCATGAAATGAAGTTGGAGAACATTGATGACTGCTTTGGACTGAGACACAGTCCAGACGTGCGAAGGTCTAGACATAGAACTCTATATGTTCCTGGGAAGACTGGGGTTGGCAGTATTTGTACCTGAGCTGCTTCCTCTTCCTCTGCTTCCTTTGGAGCTGAGTCCAAAGGTGTGTCTGCTAAACATGCACGCGTCTTTACGGCGTGTATGCTTTGTTATCATTTTATGTTTAGCCGTTTTGTTTGGAGAGCATGTCTTCTCTATCTGGCATAAATGCCATTGACCAAAACAGTGTCAGTATATTCACATTGTGAGTGAAGATAAATTTGCTCAGCAGCTCTGCAATTGACAAGAAGTTTGACAGCTTTGGTAAACACATCAGATTATGTCTTTATTTCAGTTGTTAGTTCAGTTGTGTTGGTTGAAAAAAGTTAATTTTATCCTCTGGTATGTGGAATCAAAAACAGTTTGACAAAAACCGAATGTTTTAATCATTTTGGTAGTATTCTGACGTTGCATTATAACTACATTGATGACTACATTGCTTCATTTAGGCCCAAGAAGTGCCTGCATGATTTGTGAACCACAGGCTTGTCTGATTACTTTATTACTGCGTTCAATTATTCTGTGAGAATTCTTGTCTTCATTTGGAATAAATCTCTCCAGATTACAACCTGTAAAACCGCGCTGTATAAAGGAGTTCATGAGACAGAATTAAGTCAAACTGTGGATTCTGTCACACTGCGCTGCATTCATTTCAATTACCGTGTCACATTATAGAACATATTTACTGAGACACTTAATGTTTATTGGCTCCTCCCAGCAGCTTTAAAGGTGTAACGAGCCAGCTGCATTTACATTACCTCCTGTGTAATGTCGGTCAGTCAGTGGGTAAGAATACCACAATTCCACCAAACAGCTGAAACTCTGAGAGCCGGTCAGAAAACACTGCTATAATCTTCTGATCCATCTGTGTTTACTGGGGCACTAATGTTAACCGGGGGCTGTAGTCCGTGTAATGTTACGTTAGTTTGTTTATTAGACTAAATCTAAAGTGGCAGAAACGAGAAAACGAGCTGCATATTTGGGTCAGCCAGGAGAGCAGCCCGCCGGGGGAGGAGAGAGGTCGGCTGAGCTGGCACTCAGCAGCCGCCTCCGTCAGACGGAGCCCCAGTCAGCGGCCAGAGGGACTTGAGCTCAGCCAGATCAAGCCTGCAGTTCCCCCGTGTTGTGGCTGAACTTGAGCTAACTGCTAACTGAAGCTACGCCGTTTCCCGGGGCTGTCGACAGCTATACACTCGAAGAAACAGCCTCCTGGCAGCCGTGAGGACGAGGCGAGGGTGCGGGTGGTTTTCTCGTTTCTGCCACTTTGAATGTAACCTTAAACTATGAAACAGGCATGGAACATGTAATATTTACAAGCGAGTCAGGAACAATGCATCCATGATCAGGCAGCTGTGCTTCTTCTCCCTCTGGTGTGAGGTCAGACTGGAGCTACAGTGACTCACTATCGCCTCTAGAGGAACAAGTGGTATTACAAGACTGGACGGAGCGGCGCTAGTTAGTTAGCATGCTAATTGTAATAGATATCTCTGCAACACAACACATAGACGTCTTTGACACAACGTCAACACTGTTACCTCTCCACATTCTATTGATAATGTTAGTTAATAGCTTTAATGTTTTGAATTCTGGTACATCTTACACATTGAACCTTTAAATTAAAACACACCACACCATTAGAAACCTTCAGGAATGTTCCCTTTATTGTTTCCTAAGTGATCAAGAGTCGACTCAGCGTCGTCCTTGAGCTTAATCTGCTCACTAGGATTCATCCTGCACTTTCTTTATCAGCAATTAAGCCATGAGATAAATGAGGCATGAACACCCAAGTCTTGATAATGATTTACTGCTAAACGGTCTGATACTGTCCAGAAAAACATGCTCATGCATCCTTCTTAAAACGTGTAGGATGAAGCAGTTTTGAGCTCTGATCCACTGCATCTGATTGGCAGAAGTATTGATCATCAATACTGTCAGACTGAAGGGGGATTGAATTCTTACCATGGTCGTTTCTTGGATGGAGCCAAAACTGTTGATGAAAATGTTCACTCTGTCTTCCACTGGAATTCCTGGATTTAGAAATAGGAAAGAAGAGATTGTATTATCCAGGCTGTATTTTACTTGAGAGCGATGTACCTCGGTACTTGAAGCTCACACTAAGTGTCAGTATGCTTGTAAAACCCTGCAGGTCTTTGTTTCTACATATTTTTACCTGGTTTATCATCAGGATTTGTGAAAAACATTATCGACATTACAAAGTAATGGAGGAAACCTCTCATCCTCTCTGCTACGCTAACGCTGTAAACATATATACTGGCATCTCTCGCCACTTTGCCTTTAGCATAAGCTAATACAATCCTTGGTGAATGCAGACTGCTCACCCTCCTTTGAATAAATGATTTCCTTTGAGGTGTTTACTGGAGGCTCAGGAGTTTCATAGAATAAATTATATCATGAAATCCACAGAATTAAAGTGCAAACTGAGGTGGCATACAGCTCTCAACTTCCCTTCATTATTGCAACCAAGCAAACTGACAAATATTCAACAAACCCTTCTGGTGTTAGCTTAACATTCTCTATAGGGTCTAAAAAAACAGCTCAGCATTTTATAGGCCTGGGCAAAGTAATGCACAAGGCACAGTTTAGGATGTAATTTCAGAGATTATGACATGGATGTTAATGGACGGATAGCTTTTAGCCCACCCTGAAATCAAGAGCAGATGTTTGGCTGCTGGACCAGTCCCAGGCATTCAGAGAGGCAGCTGATTCTGTTCACAATGCATCAAACATAAGAGTCCCACATTCAGCTTCTGCTGCCAAGTGCCAGAGAATGGAAACTACCTGAAGACTGGTAAGACCATCAGTCAGACGCAGAGGTCGTCAATCACCCCTTTGTTATTTTCATGGCTGTCTCTGTGAGACTGAAACCTGGTACAGTGTGACATTTACAATACACTGTACACACTGTAAAGATGGATACGTGGTGGACAGTAAAGAATGAACAAACATTGGCAGATTCTTCAGGCAGAGTATTTAAATATAGTATACAAACTTGACACTATATGTATTTGTTTTTAAATTTTATTTCCCTGTTTGAGTCAATCAACACAACCAGAGCACATCGGTTTATTGTAACAGTGTTGTAGTACATGTTAAATATGCAAGTGTATGCAGGACAGGAAATTCATTTTCATGAATGTCTAATACACCATTTATGCAGATACTTGTTCCTGCTCCAAGTTTATGGAAGAAATATGGAGGTGCATATTCATAATATAGTTTCTTTAATTAACTTGACAGCACTGTAGCAAAAATGTAAATTAAGAATAGACAGAGACAGATGAAGAGGAAAGGAGACTTGCCTTTGAAGTTAGGCCTTATTCTGGGATCATAGGTGAGCAGTAACCTGTTCAAGATGTTACTGGTTGTATTTTCAGGGACTCGTGCCAGATCCTCAGATGACAGCTCTCTGCAAAAGAGACAGAGAGGGAACTGCAGGCACGATTACATTAGCAGGTCAAATTCCTGGCAGATGAACAATGCTGTAAGCACAGCACACCCTTTTCTACTCCGTGTACTCTTAACCCGAGAGATCTAGCAGTTAGGGATTAAATTAACTTCTAACATTTGGACGGTGCAGGCAATGCTGGCATGATCATAGATAGGGGACAACCAATCTAGGACAATTATATAACTATTTATAAATACAAATATGACATAACTAAGAGTCTACAGCCATGCCGGTAGACATCTTTGTGAAGCTGTACTTGGGTTTAGCTGTGTTTTGAGCTAAATGCTAACATGCTCATATTTAGTACGTATGTTTATTATTTTAGGGTGTTTTCATGCTAACGTTTGTACAGCAGAGGGTTGATTGTCTAAGGAAATTGTTGTGGCTTCAGGGCAACAACTTAAAACTTGTAATATCTTCAAGGACCTTGTGTAACAACCTCAGAGACAGGGAAGGAAGACTCAAATGCACGACACCAGAGACAGATGTAAAGTGTAAAATAAAATACTTTACTTGCAAAAGGTAGCACAAACACAAAACACTCACAAGAACAAAAATTCCACAATACTGCTGATACACTGGTTCATGACACAGAGACATAACAAGACAAACTGGCACAAGACAAGGGGATACAGGACTATTTATACATGAGGTGAGTGGGCACAGGTGGAAACAATCAGGGGCGGGGCAGACGCTGACGATGGCGGGAAACCACACAAAGGCAGGAAGTAAAGGGATCTGGAATAAGGAACAAGAGGTAAGTACAGAATAAAACAGGAAGTGCAATGACAGACAGTGACTGACAAGACTGGACATAAGACACGATGACTTGACGAATGACAAGACGTGATTAAACCACCAAGTAAGAATAAACATGAACTAACAAACAAATCTGACAAGGAAATAAAACACAATAATAACTACAACATGAAAACTTTAACAAACTCGACGAGACATGACACCTTGGCGTCCCTCAGAGGCCATCCTTACCATGATGTTACTTTGGGAGCAATGAAATTCAGGTGGCGGATGGCGTTACCACAGTTTTACAAGCGGGTTCGAGAATTACGATGGCATTCGGGTAATGTGAAAATGCGAAAGGCCTTAACTCGAGCCAGTGTTTGGTTTGTCCAATCTGAGCTACTGTGAAAAACATGGAAGAGGACCTGCTCCCTATGTAGATATAAAGGGCTCATTATAAGGTGACTGAAAACACAAAGATTCTTAGTTCCAGGTGATTGTACACGAATGAAAACATAGTTATGAATATTATTTTCCATTTCTGGTTATAGATCCCCCAAAATAATACAAACTGGTCCAAGTCGATGAGTAATGCTGGTATGGGTTTCAGGGAGTACACATGACAGTGTAGTGTTTCTGTGTATTTACACTTTTTATTCAAACCAAAATGAGAGTTTCCCTTTGAACCATCCTGCAAAATACCAACAAAAAACAGCTGTTTACTTACAATTATCACCATAACATAAAGGGGTAACTTTCAAAGACGTTTCGCCAAACATCATTTGTTGTCTGAGGTTGACTGATGAAAAACAAGGGACAGAAAGAGGGAAAGGAGAGAACAGGATCTGGCGGGATAGAAAGGAGAAAAAGAAAGCCTCCTTGTGGGTGGCAATGATTCTCCTGCCAAAGAATTTCCCCTTCTCAAAGCACTTTACATATCATTATGTAAACCTTATCATGCACTGAGGATGAGTTAAAGTGCTCCACAGGAATGCGGTGCAGTGTGTGTATGTTCTGCGGTTCCTCTGATCAAAGTGAAACACATAATTCCCATCCACTAAACCTCTTTTTTTCTCTCTTTTAACAGACCCTTCTGACAACCTCAAGCACAACAGCTAAACTGGAACCAAGTGGTTCCCTTGATCCACAAAGGCATCCGCAGCACTAAACTCGAAATATGTCATACAGCTTACACTTGCCAATACTGGGACTACATCAAACAGTTTCTCCCTTATTTCTAGAACTTTCATTGTCGAGCCATTTGTTACCATTTAAGGAAGTAAGGGGTGCAGCTCTGCACAGCATAGAGACAATGGACAGTGCAAAAGGCATGCTAGGCTATATTGATGTTCATTTGTTTAATAATACACATAAAATTCACTTTTTAGTTTATCCATGACCTGATTTCCTATTTATATAAGACTTTGTTAAACAGTTACATATGTTACCAGACAGGAAAGAGTAAAATAAGGTAGCATCAGTTTACACCTTGCATTAAAATGCAAGTTTTGGGTGATCGGATTGTAATTGGATAATGCTTGACCACATAGAAGTAAAGGTGGAAATGCACCCAAAATGCATTGAAGACAGATTGTTATCTGATCGGCAAAATCCCCTCCAGAGGTGGTCAGGGACGCATCGCGACCACGCTACACACAAGTATAAATCGAATTGCTTTTTCAATCCACACACAACGACTCCATGGGCGGAAATGCGGCCGATCAAATCTCAATCAGATCCTAATCGTATCTCAATCACATCTCAATGTGGACACTGAAGACATATTAACACCAGGTGTATATGTAATCAGGTTAAATCATGTCCAAACACAATCTAGATGCATTTTAATGCTAGGTGTAAAGAGGGTCAGTGTGGAACAAACCTCCACACTTTTGATGTATTTGGTGTTTATTTCTGAGATGCCCATTGTTCCTAGTGTTGTTCTGCAGTGAAAGAATCTGGTCAAACACGGCCATAAAGAATGGAACGTAGGATCCATCAGGTGTAAAATGGACAAAGGTGTGCTTTAACTGAACGCTTAACTATCAATATGGGCACCTCAAAAGGTCACTAAAGGGCGACTTACAGCCCATGGTGTTGTTTATCCCATACTTACGATGGACAGAAAACCTGCTTCCCTTTTTTCTTTCCCTTCCTTGTTCCTTTTTCTTTGGCAGATCCTCCCTCTAGACAAAGAGAGAGGACCAGGAGAAAGATGGCGAGCTTCTTGATGCCCATTCTGGTGAGAGATGAGTCTGTGGAAGAGAAAAATAAACATTTTGAGAAGAGGGCACAGCATTTAAATTACTCAGGCTTAAAACTGTGCAATTAAAAAGAAAACCTGAACTGAATTGTATTCTCGTCACATTCAACAATTCTCAGCAATCATTTGCACATGCGACAGAAGACAGTTGTTGCTTAAGCTTTGCCCTCGGTGGGAGTATTAAGATTCGGTGTGCTTTATTTTCTGAACGCTGTGAGTGTGTCTTTGCTGTCCTGACAGGATGCATTCCCATCTTCTCTGGATGCATGTCACATACAGTAATTGTCTGAAATGTAAATGTATCAATCTGAAATCAAGTAGTGCACGTTCAAGCATCAACACACCTGAATAACAACAAATAATTTCCTCTACTTCAGTCTAGAACCTGCAGAAAGATGGCTTAATAATGCTGTTTCTGCCTGCAACTTCTCTTTTCTATCTCCACAGTTGTTTATCACATTCTTTATGAAGTATATAATTAGTTTTGATCTATGATAGCGATGGTGGTATGGTTCAATCCTTTCTCACACAACACATACACAATGTAGGAGATAATATGGGCCTGTGTATTTACCATACATTAAGTTAGAAAATCCAAAACCAGGTCTAACAGAACTATACATGTACAGATGCACACTTCTACGTACAGGCATTACACTTTTGTTTTTCTTGATAGGGGCCATTAATCACCTAGCAGCCATAGTGCCTGTGCGATTCATTCCCCATTAGGGAAGAGGTGCCCTTTCCTTGCATAGGAACAGTAAGACCAACAGCTCAGCCAACAGCTCACCCCCCATCCTGCCAGCGAGACTGTACATTCACCGAAGCAGTTTATTGTCTAGACAGATAAACTCTCTCTCGCCGCCGTGGCCCAGTAACTCTCTGAATGTTCCTCGCCTGCTCATTGATCATCATCTTCTCCAGTGGAAAATGGTTTCCAGGAATATTCCTGTAAAGAATGTGGGGTTGTTTGGTGTCTCCATTGAGGAGAAGAAAGTGGCCAACATACATCAACACTGACCCACACATATCAGATGGCAGCAGCTGGAGTGAAGGGAAATGTCTAACTTGGCAGCCAACCACATTTCTTATGTGACCTCAATTCCTATGTCCCATTTTGCTTCTAGCATTTCTCTACATGACAACTCCCATCTCTAAACATTATCCCTGACGCCACAACAGCACATTATGGCTCTGTTTCCCAACTGTTTTGGCTTGTAACGCATTAACCAAGCAATGTCCCATTATAACTGTTACAGTATGTCACAGTTTACTTGTGTATTTAAGACATGAGCAGATTAACCAAGGAATCGCTTCCTTTCTCACATCTTTTAAATTGTAATCGTTTTCCTAAAACTCTTCCGTAATTCATGAGCACTCATGACCTCTAACATTTATTTGCGGCGTCAGTAATTTGTTATGATAATATCAACTAATAACAATATACTCTGCTTTATTACCCAAATAAATCAAAGTGTAATCAGACGCTGTGTTCTGTATTTGTGGCTAAATTGGAGCACACCAATACACACCAATGATAAACTGAATCCTGTGCAGAGAAATGTGAGTTCAGCAGAGACCGGGTCCATAAATTGACCTTGGTACCGCCTGAGTCAACTGTGCCACCACTGAAGAACATTACCCTTGGTGTTTTTTACTGCTGGCAAAAAACAGCAGAGGCTTTGTCATAAAGTGGCTGAGAGTGACTCAAGCAGCCTCACATGGTCTGCCCCAAGGGTCCAAGGTCACAGAGTACTTCTGCTCTGCCCACATTACTTCCACACGCTGTGCATTTATAGATTCTGGACCATAAACATGTTGTTCTATGAAAAACAATTCATTTAAGAAGATGAGGACATTTAGGTAAATTATTATTATTATTATTTAGAAGCTGTTAGCAGTAATACAATAAAGCTTTGTTGTGTGGTTTAAATATCAGTGTACCACACTTCATTCACACTTTAACCCAGGATAGGCCTGTGCTCTGCTTATCAACATACTGATACGCAACCAATACACAACACCCAGTATGAGACGACCGGGGCACTCTCTACCTGTGGCTGCTCGTCGCTTTGGGTCTCTTTGGAACAAGAGAAAAGTAAGTAACAGAGACTGACTCATGCCCACAGCCTGAGCATCAGAAGAGCAGAGGGACGCGCGTGAGAAAAACACAGCAAGCCGCGACCACCATGACGGGGATGGGGGGGGGGGGGGGGGGTATGGATGCAGGAAAAAGATGCCAGTGCATATGAGCGCGAGCATGGGATTACACAACACACGAGCGCACGTTCCGAACATGAATAACACGAAAGTCGTATATAATAAATCACGCTCCCACTTACCGTGTGGCTTTCTCACCTGTCAATCCTTTAGAAAACTAGAGTAAGTGACGCTGACGGTGCAAACAGCCGTTAACAGAGCCTTCCAGACCAGTCGCTGTCTTTCTTTCCCATGCTGTAGTTCTGCTCGCTCCACTGAAGCAATTTGTTTAATTGATTTTGTTGGAAAAGTTGCATCTCGGCAAATTGCCAATTTTTGTTATTTATCACCGCGCTCGGTTTGTTGTTATTTTGGAATCAATGTGTATATGGCTGCTGCCCTTTCGCCTCAGCCCGGGAAGCCCAAGATGGAGGCTTGCGTGGTACCTGTCATGCAACATGCGCAGTAGCGGCTGCACGGAGCCGGAGAGCATCATCAGTCCTCCCATCAGCACCACGGACAGCCGCTCTCCGCCTCCACATCCACCGCCGCTGCTAAACGCTGAGACGTGACGTGGAGACCAGAACAAAGAAGAAGAAATGCTCTCATTCACGTGATGCAAACGCCTCACTGTTTATGGCAGCGGCCGTGTGGTATTTAGAGGCAGATGGATGTGAACAGTGAAGGCTAAATAGACCATAAAGCAGAGACCGACGGGCAAATGATGGATGCTATACAGTTCAGGCCCAGGCATATAATAGGCTGAGGGCTTCTATTGATATTTATTATTATGAATTATGTGGTATTCAAAGACCTCACTCGCTGTGCATGGACTCATTTATATGTAATTCAATTATAGAAAAGCGAATGAGAAAAATGACTTGGAAAAGGTAATAAAGGACCAATCTGTATCTTGACATCCATACATCTATGTTACTGTAACTGGAATTGTAGACCCATTTTACTGATGTGCTTGAACTGGCAAATATTGCTGTTATACAAACTCAACACAAGGAATAAATGGACACTAAAGCCATTCAAGTGACAAACTGCATCTGCTGATGGAGATAGTGTGACAGGTGTGAACTCTAGAGCCGCTTCTACATTGACCTTGTTGTAAACTGCCTGTTCCTCGGGTCAATAACTCACTTTTAGCTGTTAGCTACAGCGTCAGTATGTCCGTTAAAATACACATCCCTCAATTTGGGACTCACGGCGGGTTGAAGTGTGATGTCTTTTCCATCGTGATGTTTATGTCCGGCCTGTGCTCGTGACTGAATTGAAGAACAGATAACTGACGATCATGTTAAATTAGAAGCTTGAAATATACAAAAGATCAAACAGTTACAAGCTCACCAAATGGTATCACTTAATATGGTTGTATCATCGACTTTATGAGTTATAGGGATTTAATGAAGCATGTATGGGACTTTTATGCGACACGAGATTGATGTTCCTGTGGGGAGCTTTGTGCTGGTGGGGAGGGAAATCTCAAAATGTCTTTCAGCTCCAGAAATTAAAGGCTGAGAACTAACAAAAAACGTATATACTATAGTACTCATTGTGAGGTGTGTGTATTAGGCTTAGATGAGCTTAATGTAATGTTGACAACTGCTAATAAAATGAGTTTCCTCCCTGAGAACTGCCAAATACTGTAGATTAAATCTTCGTAAACTCATTTAGATGGATTACCCTGCTCGCTACCTCACCTAAAGAAACTTAATTAAAAAAAAGGGTTTGTGTTAACATGGTATGATAACATTTAGGGGAACTAAATAAAGGAGAAGAATGAAAGTTTATTACATTGGGGTTGATAGAAGTAACTTGTAAAATTGTATCTGGATTTGATTGTGGTTATAATTGTTCTTTATAAAAAACTTTTACGTCATTTCTTTCAGTCATTTTATGAGTTTAGTTGAAACACATTAAAATATTTAGTTTCTCTCAGTGAAAATAAAATCCATCGCGAAACCGGTTTTTCCCACAATTTTTCAATCCATATCTCATTCATCACTTTGTGTCAAACAACTTGGGAGGCCTTGATCCCTGTAGTATAATTTTGACTGACAAGTCTTTCCATTTGCATACACAAATTCATCAGCACCATATGCACAGAGATTAATGATTTATATCACGGGGCACGGGTCTGGTGTTGTGATCAAGAGGCTTGCAGTGGAGCACAAGGATCCTTTTGTGTGTCGTCTAAAGAAGGTTCACTGGCTGGCGACGAGCCATGTGTCTGACGGACAGCCGCGTGGCATTCCAGAAATATGTCAGGCTGGATCGAACCGATCTATTGTGGTATTATATCTGGCACGCAGAGCACATTTCTACTCCTACTGTAGCTCAGAAGAGTTATACGTGTTGTCACGTTCTTATTCAAAAGAAAATAAAGGTTTTGACAGAGGGAGACTCACGCAAGTGCTGCTGCTAAACATCTTTGTTCACTGTGCGCTGCTGAGTAACATGTTTTCAATTCACAATTGATGGGCGGTGCTTAAAACTGAACGCAGAGAAGATTAATGGACATCACTTCAGATCAGGGACAAGATAAATGGTTTGGAAGACGAAGAAGTAGGTGTCATGAGCGACTGAGACTTTAATGTAAATCATGAAGGATGACGATAAAATGAAAAGCTGCAGATGGGATTGTAATATCTTGAACTGTGTGAAAAGTGGATTTGAAGTTTGATGGTGACATTATACATTGTTGCGAGTAAAGACATAAAAAGAAAATACTAAATAGTGAGTGTATGGTTATTAGTTGTAAATCGTATTGTACTTCTCAAGGGAACTTATATAAGTTTGTTTTCTGTTAACTTCTTACCAAAACACCCAGAATATAATAGTTCTTGAACCTTTCTTATTAAAGACCTGATCCTGGTATCTTCTGAAAGGGATTTATTTGACCTTTAACTACATTGACATCAAAAATGAAACAAGTCATACTGAAATTAATTTACAAAGTCACTTATCTTCTTTAATTAATCGTACTGTTCTGCTTTGTTTTGACTCCTGTTGCACAACAATCAGCTGTTGTTGCAGTGACACGTTGGTCTTAAAACAGTAAACATTCCCATGTTCAGGTATTGGCATCTTCCTACTTGTTGTTTTCTCCCTTTAGTTATTGATATGCATGGTGCTTTCCTCTAAAGCCATATTATAGATGCTGCAACTAAAGCTCCTTAATGTAAGACAGATGTGCAACAACGATAACCAGTGCATGCTATCCAAACTGCACAATATCAGTGTGCATGCGTTGTAAATTCAAGAGGTAAGAGTAGATGCACGGTGTTGTTCTCCAGTACAATACTGTATTGATTAAGTTTGGCAGTGTAGATTTGACCCCTGGGTCTTTAATTAAGTCGGTTGCCACAATGTGAACTGAGTGTTCCCCGTCAGCAGATGTTCAGTAATTGCAAAACTCACCAAGATCACGACGGAGGCCTCAAGACAGAAAGATGTTCAACAGAAAAGCTTCTTCGCAGTATTGTTGGTTCTCAAGGTGCAAGAGGTTCTTCCCAGATGCTAAAAATGTTTAAGTGTTACACTGAATGAAAATATGATATATGATATATATATATATATATATGATAGGTGTTTAATTCCTAAAATATTATAATACAACACCTCTTGATATTTGTTTTCCCGTCGTCAATATTTATAGTATTCCAACATCACAATAAAACTCATAAATTTAAATGAGGTATCTTGTTTTCCTCCCAGTTTATCACACTGCAGACTAACTCCTGTCTCAGTGTCAGAGCATCCAGGAGCAATAACAAATAGAGTCAGACAGCATCCCAAAACTAACAAGTGAATCTAAATTGAATTCACTTCAGGTTCTGCTGTGAAAACGTGGCTGCTGATAAATGTAGCAGACAAGAATATCCGTGTTGTGGTGTAATTAACGGGTAAAGCAACAACACTGACGTGCAACACTCTCCAGTCTGTACAGGCCCACTGGGGCCACGTGTAGAAGCACTACTGTGCAGTAAGAACTGAGTTAGCAGTCCCACAGTGCTTCTGATAACATACCTTATCACATGAAATGTGTTATACATTGTAAATGGATGATTTGTAAAGTAATATCTTGAAGTAAATGATCTCAATGAGGTGATTTAATTCAACTTTAAGTGAACTAACTTCCACCCAGGAGCAACATAACCAATGTAAAGGCCACAGCAGAATAATAAAGTGTCCATATTATCAGCCACCAATAAAAAAACTATTGCAGGTTATTGCTTAATATTAATCCCTTGTTTTCTCGCCCTATTACAGAAGCAGCAGGTTCTCGTCCTGATGATTGTTCGGGGTTTCTGAGTCAGAGTCAACTGATTTTCTATCAATGACACTGAAAACAACAGTATAACTGTCTGTACTGTATCAATGACGGGTGTCTTTAGAGGTGGAGGCTCCAGTTCCTCCACAACGCTGAACCCAATTATGTATTTGAGTCACATGATGACATGCTTTCCTTTAGGACAGACTGGAGTCAAAACAAACGTTTTGTCCAGAATTGAGACATTTTCCACTTTCATCAGTGGCATCAGAAAGTGTTCAAGGGGCAAATGTATGAGTGTAGCGCTGAGGGGCACCACCAGGGGGCTCTGGTTTCAAAGCCAAGTGCAGCCAGGGGCAATAAATCACCCTGACGCCACACTTTTCACATCTCAAACTGAAGCACAAGACTTTAATATTCATACAGCTTAAGAACCCACTGATATAAAAGTGTGTCCACACGCTGAAGGACACCGC
Organism: Cottoperca gobio; assembly: GCF_900634415.1. Classification (NCBI taxonomy): domain Eukaryota; kingdom Metazoa; phylum Chordata; class Actinopteri; order Perciformes; family Bovichtidae; genus Cottoperca; species Cottoperca gobio. Next base: position 4,332,260 of record NC_041364.1, read on the forward strand.
ACCCTTTGGGCATTAGCACAACCTTCTATCTGTGTTTCAATGATAAGAACTCATCAGGCATAACAATGGATGTAAAAGACTTGGATTTGTTATAACTTATCCAGAAAATGTGAGTCATTACTTTCTAAATTCCTCTGCTGGCACATTTCCCACGACTCCTCGCAGGACCACACAGCAAAAAGCTCCTGCTGCTGCTGCTGCAGGAGGTTTTACCATATAAATGAAGTCATCTCAAAGGCCTTTTTCTTCCAAATGTAATGAGCTGCGATCTAGATGAAGTGAACACGTTCGCTCCCTTGTGTTTTACTTAATTTCACCTGGAACAAAGCTGGTGTTTCGCAGACACTATGACAGATGCGTTGTGTAACACGGACTGATTGCGAACGGGCATTTGTTTGTTTGACAGTATGTGTCCCGAAAAGGCAAGCGAGTCTAATGGGATTTAGCTGCGAGCTGACGACCGTGAGTTCCCTATTGTATACATTTCCATCGCCAGTGTGTTCGGTGGACACAGAGCCCTCCTGGCTGGCATGTCTCTGTATGTTAGCCGTGACCCAAAAGGTCTGCCTTGTTTCTAATTTCCTCTGTTTATTATATTTCTTTGTATCAAAGCCTCCACGTTTCCCAAGACCACCGTGGAAGCGGCAATCAAATGTGGACAACGAGACAAAATACCCAGCTTTTACAGACAAAACCTCAAGGGGTGAATGAGTGTGTATGAATGTGTGTGCGAAAGAGAGAGGGATTCCACATTTTGAAGTGCTGACATCTGCTGCAGGCCCTTGCAGGGCTGGAATGTGATACTCTCCTTTACACAAAGGGCCTTGGCCCTTGCAGCAGGCACAAGAAGACCTCTATATGCCCCTCTCCATGGGGGCAACACACGTATGAAATGACTGTATCAATGCCCCATGCCTTCTTTTCCCAGCCATTAACTTTGATTAAAACCACAAAACCTTCCTTCATACCTTGATGCGGGGGAGATGGCTGCTCTGCACTCTCTTTGAGGTGGTGGTTTCTGAGCTATGTGAGTCTGGGGGTAAATTGCTGCAGCATTGCATCATGTGTCTGGCTCAATGGGTTCAATATGTCTCCAGCTCTCCTTTGATTGTTGTGTCTGCGCTGCAGCAGTCTTACCATACAGTGGGGGGATACACGGGTGGGTTTTTGGCAACAATAGATGGGAGGAACCACATGAAACGCAGTTGATGAGGTACAACAGTGTGCCGGGGAGAAAGGAAATTGGGAACAGGAGGGAGTATTGTTCCAAGCGGTGTCTCTGCTTTGATATGACAAATTGAGAAGCTCTTAAACATTTCCTTCCACAGAAACATTTAGGAATAAGAATGCAAAATGACGTGTTGAAGAGTGTTGTGTGGGTACACATTTATCTTTCATCTCTCTACGGGGAAAATAAATCAAGGCTTTAAACAATCACTCCATGGTTACAACAAGCATACTTAGGCATATTTCCTTATGGAAAGTTTCCTCTTGAATGATGAAGCTCCTGATGTGAATATGCACTGTTGACTTGATTGCTTAACCATGTATATGTTATGCATTTGATGGACCATGATGCACTGGGCAAAATATGTAAGTGGGCCACAATGATGTAGCCATTAGAAAGAATAGGAACAAAGATATTTATGAGTAATGTGAATTTTTGTCTTTCCCCAAATAGGCCAAATCGTTACAACTGAGCTTCATTTTTCACTGACATTAATCCAAATCATCTGGAAAAATACTCACATCATATAATATACTAGTTTGTATTGTGGGAGACACTGTGTATAGTGAATTATTCTACATGTAATAACATATCTGTTAAAAGGTTATTCTGAAAAAAAAAAGCAGAATGAGACAAAGAACACCGATAGTATTATATTTAACTTTATTCAGACGTGCTCCAAAAACATCCACTCATAATCATTTAATCTGGTATTTGAGTGTTAAAGTTATGTTTCTATGAAACAGTGTGCACAGTTATGATCTTGTATCAGCTGCTTTACTCTCAGTTATCTAAAGATGCTGAAACTACTGGAAACATGTGAAACTGTTTGCAGCAAGTGAAACTGCATTTGACAATATGATTGAAAGTGGGTGAAACACCTCATTGAACGAGGCAGCAACGGAATAGTTAACATGCCGGGGAGTTTCCTCGGCTGGGAAGTTGTACTTTATGTATAGCACCTGTTGTGCCGTCAGTCTCCAAAAACCCAACCCCGGCCGTGCAGCGATATTTTATCTCAGTCTCCACCAAGTTATGACTCGAGACTTTGCCAGACAACACATCTCGTCTCGGTGTTGCGAATGGTTTCTGGGTACAGACTATCAGGTTGCTGCACTCCCTCGCTGTCTCTGTGTGTGAGCTCGTGCTGTAATGCGTGAAGATCAGCGGGGATTTATTCAGACTGAGTCTAGAACGCACAGTGGACGCGCACTTTAGCCAACATGCATCTGTGCTTTTCTAATGATCTCGTACCATAGATGACATGCCTGCATACGGACGCTTTTTCAGCTAATTCCAGGATTATAATTACTTAAAGCCGACCTTTGTTCAACTCAGTATCCAACTTTTCTCTGAGCCAACAGGTGCGCACTTGCATTACGCAGGAACGGCAAGGTCTGCAAGCTCTGGAGGAGAATTTTTCGTGATTTAGGAAGATATACATTTCAATTTTTTCCAGAAGGACTGATGATTAAGATTATGTGGATTCTACTCTGCATGTATCCTCTCCAAATGTGTCCAAAACAGCACTGGTGTCCTGTAAACGACGCATGTGTGTGGTGATACAAACCATCCCATCAACAGCGCTTTGTGATCGCCAACCACCACTCATCCAAATGATCCTTCCATTATTATTCCTTCTTGCATCGCTTCTCCAACAATATGGCTCGGAAGCTGAATCAAGTCATGTCAGCAAATTTCACCCTCCAAGTGTAAAGGAGCAAAACGGTGAGTTTTAATTGTTGTTTGTGACACTTAGAAAAGTTATGAAAATGACGTGAACTTGGGTATTTCTTCACACACATAGCGACATTCGTATTCTTACTGGGTTTAAAGCCATTCTTTTTAAAATGCACATCTTGCTTGAGTTTAAACTGCAATGAATGAGAGTGTTTCATTCAGTTCAAACAGCATTATCCAGGATAGGAAGTGCAAAATTACCTTTTACCTTTAAAGTGTACCAGTGTATGTTTAAGGGGGAAAACCCTCTGAAATTCCTTGTCCCCCGGGGGAAGTTTTCCCTGTGATCATGAAAAAGGCTCCATTCATGCAGCAGTAGCTCCGGGCGATGTAATTTGCTTACCCTCAGAACTGCACTAAGCTGCACTATCAAATTCAGAAATCCAGTTCTGCCAATGTTTAATGTCACCTCCACGTTAGGCTGCAGTTGATGGTGTATCTACCTTGAGTTGCATTAAGTACATCATTTGCAATTTGGCAATTACGTTATTTGTTGTTTTTGAGCGTGTGTGCGCGCGTGTGTGGGTGCAAGCGTGTTTAGTGGGGAGCATAGAGGCTTTCAAACTTTAATTAAAAAAAATTATGTTTTATTTTGATACACTTACGTGGGTTGTTTTCTCATGCTGATTATTTACTTTTACCCACAAAACACTGATTCCGATCTATTATTATTCTCTATTAATGGTTGTTAAGGAAGCCTATATTATACTAATAGTATACATGCTTTCTAGATCAGCTGAAAACTACTTGTTGGTTGCTATTCTGCTCAAGACACTTGCTTTGTCTTGAATATTTAAGAAGATCCATCAGTTGGACTGTTCTACCACTTTATAAATTCATATTGTTAACCAATGGATTTTGGCCCAGATGTCCTACAACCAGTATTGTAGTTCAATCCATCAGATGGGTCTTCCTGTTTAATTAGAGTGTGCTAAAATGACAAAGTGATGTGCAGAAGGATTGGAAACACACACAAAAACTGTTCTTATAGGTAATCATAAGTAAAGCATGTATTTAGTATTAAATAAATAGTCAAACATTAGTATTGGACAGATATATTGACAGAGATTTATACTACAACATAAAGAGACAACAGAACCTCACAGGGTGCAGATGCTGCTCCAGTCAAACTTCATTCATTACTCAGCCTTCTGTAGCCAGTGGGTTTGACTGGCCTTGTGTGAGGACATGCAGCGCTGACTTCACTACAGTTACAGTCAAGGCTGGGAAATCAGAGCCTCCCGCCGGGATCTCCAGGTTTAATCAGGACTGCTGAGAAAGGAAAACAACTGTGAGGAGAGAGGGGAGGGGGAGAGGGATGGAGGAGGAGGTGGAGGGGGGAAGTGTGGGGTGGAGAAATGTTAAACTGTCAAAGAACTCTTTGAAACAGCGGTCACACATTGGCTTTAGGGCGAAGCTGGCCAGGCCGTCTGTAACCTTTGACTGGAGTGTCTGAGCGCTCACCGTTCTGGCGTGCTTGATTGCTGATACTCTGCAAGACAATTTGATATCGATCTGAGTGAAAGGAGGGAACCAGACCTGTCTGGCATGTTTAGTAATAGTTGCCGAGAGAGTTATGGTCCCCAGTTGTATTAAACTTGACAACCGGCTGCTGATGACTCCATAAGATATCAAAGCGGGCTGTCTCCCAGTGTGGGCCGGTGCTGTGTGAAGTAACCATCTGTCACAATAAATGATTTGGACAAAAGTCTCAAAAAGCCGAACAGCATGGGCATGAACTCTGAAATGTAAATGTTGTGTGTTGTGGTCACAAATACTGTGAACACTTCCTTCCTCCACCACTAAAGGGTTACGTTACAATAACATGCATCGCACATTTCACTGTCATGTGTTTGCCACATGGCTATAAGGTTTCACGGTTATTAAGAAAATAAATAGCTAGAAATGACATCTGCAGTTTCTCTACAGAAACGCTTTGTTTGGTAATAAAGTTGAAAGCAAATGCTTGTACTCGTCCACCCCGAACACCACCGCAAGTTATTCGCTTCCTTCTCTCATGACTGTTTTACAGATGATGGTATTTGCATTTTAGGATATCAAGATATTTTGTTAATCATGACTGGTAAAAGGCGAATGCAATATTCATTTACAAGCCTAAAGAATACATTTATATACAACTACTTTGCATTGGCAAATGTAGTTTGTAAGAAACCTAGATTAAGATTTAGTTTGGGTTAAATATTGAAAAAGTCAGTGATTGACCTTTTCAATAGTTGACCAAAACTACAATCTTTGTCTAATCTTCAGAAAGCGTTTTAAGTGATGCAGGACATTAACCACAGAATGTTTCTTCCTAGAGGCATTTGTAAAAGCAAAATAGTAACATGTCATTTGTAGGAAATATAGTTTTGATTTGTTGCAGGATTTATAGTCTGTGTATTTAATATGGAGGCATTTTTAGAGCGAATTCAATCCTTGTTGTTCTCCCGTCCAGGCAAATAGACTCAGGCATATCACAATAAAGCTGTAGCTGCACCTTGTCTTCAGGTTTATTAACTCATGGCATATATAAGCTTGCTTCATTACACTGCGACGGCCTTTGTTCATGCTACAGTGTTTACAAACCCTTCTTCCATTAGGGTGTGATTTGCTGGCAGATGTAGCAGTTGTATAACAATCCACATCCAGCTGAAGGTGCATCTTAGGATGCACCTTTTCATATCATTCCTAGTTACATCCCCACCTAGCCCACCTAAGCACAGACCAGGGTTTTATTAGAAAAATCTGGCTGCAAATATTAGTAGGAGATGCGGATTACCTGCAGATATGCGCACATATCCCTCCTGAGCGCCATTGGAGGAAGGTATGCAACGTGGTAGACCTGCCAATGATCACAGAGGCTGCAGTTGCGCTAGAGATTACGAGATTAGGGGGAGAACTGGGGTTATAAGGGTCGCAGGTCCACGGGCACCATGTGCAGCTTTCCATGTATACATACATGTAAGGTTGAAGATACAGAGGTGCATTGTGCATTCATTGGATTATGATGCGGACAAACAAGCCGTTTATAGTGGGGACTTAAAAACAGGAAAGAGAGTGGGTGGCCTCTCAGGTGTACGTGAAGCCTGCATCAGCCGATCATTCATAGAGAACAGTTGTTAATAGCACACTTAAGAAAGTAGTGGAGTGGGATTAGTTATTTAGGTCATTCAGAGGTTCCACAACTAAAAGTCCTGTTCAGACGATGTTCTGTGACTGACAGCTGAAGCACTTCTTGGTCTTGTGTAAGCAAAACACGCTCTCGCTTGAAGATTAGAAACTGCTTCAGATAACATCGGGTTCTTTCATCTCAAACGTACAGGTACACCTCTGCATACTGTACATGAAAACTTTAGGGGAAAAGTCAACTACAACTCCCAAGATGCTTCCTGGTAAAATCCATCTAATCACAGAGCTTAATATTCTGTTGGGTGTTCCTCTAACGTCGAGCTGGAGTTAAATATTCTGTTTCATAGAAACCTGATAATGCATTCAAGCTGTTTAAATTAATTCTGTTTCAGATTTTGGGTCAATCTCAGATCAGTCGGTAACCATTGCAATGACAGAGCAATCTGAATATCTTCCCTTTCCAAATGGTAGCTGAAGCTCGTGGGTATTGTTTTATTTAGAGCCATCCTGCACACCACAAGAAGAAACAAAGTTAAAATAATTATACATTCTGATGGCTGTAACATAAAACTAGTACATTATTAAATTACTCAGGAGACTATGATGCATTGAGGATGTATAGGGGGATGCAATTCAAAGAAAAACTTGTACAGTGATCAAAATAAAGCGAGTCCTTTGACACTATAAAGTTATTTTCTTACACACAGAGTCAGAATCATATACGGGTTTCTCGCCTTCTCGGCCAATTTTTAACAAATCTGTCCCGACGAGAGCAAACAAAGTGATTTATATACGAACCTGCAAACCTCTTCCACTGGCAGCTACAAGTGTGGCCAGCTGGCATTCACGTTTCCACTATGTTGTTTTAAGTGGTTTCCATAGTGCTTAACTTTATGTTTTAATGTGAAATTACGATACGCCTCTTAAACCAGTGAAACAAAACTAGCCGGCCTTGGAATCTGCGTGCATTCTTTAATACAGGTCAGATGTTTCCTGCTTCCCTGGGAAAGTTTGTTACCAGTGAGAAGAGGTTGTACTTTGATGGATATGCTTGAATGAATGAATGCAGCACTCTGCAGTTTATCATTGTAGTGGGCAGTGCAATAACAGCCTCTGCGCTTGACTGAATTAAAACCATCAGAGGAAATGGACGGGTCGAGTTCAATGAACTCCGCGGGAAAGAGGGAAAGTGTAAAGCCACATATATAAAACGAGGGTTGTCAGGATGGTTTCTTATTTTCTCAATGGAGCCAACATCCTTCTTTAAAGTGACTAAACACATCCCATGTAAACATTATGTGGAAGTAAGAAAAGTTTCCAGGATTGCAGCAGGAGAAACCCACTGAATACAGACAGGTCTATGTCTACTGCAGGGAGGAGTTTTTCCCCTCAACATCTCACTCCAGAGTGGAGGACCTTGGATAACAGTGTCTATGTTTTCCCTGTCAGCACTATTTGAATGTAGAGTGCTGCATTTGGCAAGCAAAGCATGCCACCGCCTGCCTGCTGTTTGTCATTTCAGGCGGCGACAGCACCGTCTCCCCCCACCTTCTCAAGCAGCCAAGGGAGTTTTCGAGGGATATGGGTCACGGGTTTAAACTGTGCTGGAAAAAAACAACAACTGTCTGTGTGCTGAATCAGTGTTAGTGAAGTGTTCTGTGCTTAGAGTCAATGCTCTGGCCATTGATGGTCGAATGAAATAAAACAGGAATTCCTTGGCGTCTGAAAAGTGGATGAGCATGATGCTTAGAACCTGCAATAATTGATTTCTTTGCCACTTGATAACAAAAAGTTATAAATCATTACCTTATAAAGTTGCTACGGTGAAATCGTTTAGCACATCCAGCAGCAATGGTTCATCCTTTAAGCTCTGTTTTTGGTCTCTACCAACTCCTGAGAGAAATATCTCTTTAATTCCCTAATGCTTCAATTCCTTTAATTCCCTAACGCTAACTTTGCACGGCACTGCTAAGTGCAGAGCAGATAGCATACAATGGGTTTATATGTTTTCCACTGAAAACAGATGCCTGCTGTGTCTGAGAATGAGGTTGGTGAGAACCCATTGTTAATATAAAATATATTTATGAGGCCAGCTTTAAAGTGATAGTCAAATCAACCATTTTGAAATAAGAAATAGTCATCCCCTGCAGATTTGAAAATTGGCTGCTTAAAGTGTTTTGGCTGATGTCAGCTTGGAGTCACATCAGTTACAATGGATTCCAATGGTGCCAGTGGTGTTGGGAAAAACATAACATCTTCTAAAGCAACTACTCCTGCAGCATCATACATGTCCTCCATTGTCCATCTGTCATACTACTATAGGCTACTAGTATCATTTATCAATCATGCTAATTTGAGTGTTGATCTGCAATGATGAAAGGTTAAACCCATGTAGCCCCGTTAAAGGGTTATAGAACCAGAGCTATAAAACATAATCGTTTCTATTGTTAGCTTGTGTGGAGATGCACAGCTATGCTAAAACACACTTATAGTAAAGGTTGAAGGACAAGATGATATATCATAAACAATTAGACCCAGTATCTATAAAAATACTTTGTAAAAAATGTATTAGCACTGTAACAACTTGATTAAACAAAAGTATAGACGTGTTTGTTTATGTGTTAAATTGTTCCTCGTGCCAAAGAAAAGTTCACTTTTAGCTTTGTTTCACTTATTAGTGAAATATCACCATGAAGTACACACCGGTAATTAATCTAGCAAACATACACATAGAGTAAAGTAAAAAGGGTGGAATATATAACATCAACAGTTAAAACTACAGTTAGCATGTTGTGCTAGAAACACGTTAGCCTCAAACAGCCACTATAATGTCTACTTTGGTTGGCAGTAAACGGATCACGTAACAAATTACTAAACAGCTGTAACAAAAGAGTAACGCTCTGACAAGGATATTTAAACAGTAGATAAAATATGTTTTTGTTTGGTTCATTAAACTGCTGTAGAACGGTGTCAGCAGGGTTGCCAGTATCAGAAGTTCAGTGGGTGTACTTGCAGCTCCCAGGTGTGTCTGAACCTACCTGAATAGAAATCAGGGTGTTGGTGAGGAAACACATTCATGCTCAGCAAACACTGCCTGGATAAATACCGTAATGTCTTTAAATAATATCTTTGATGTGGCTACGAGTTCTTATCGGTGCAGTTCTGTAGTGGTCTCATTGTCCCGCCTCCATCGGCAGCCCTCCAATAGGAAACCCACTTTCTGAAATACTAACGGTTTGCAGAGAAGGATTGTCACTGGGTTACACCATCAGCTTGGCAATATCATCTCAAATGTTTGGCTTTGTCGATGTTTCTTTGCAAATGCTTCTCCTGAAAGACACAATTTGGTTGGTAATTGTAAAGATTTGATATTACTACTTTCCCTTACAAGCAAAACAAATACAGATAGCGCTTCTGTCATGTTTCCTCCTTATCTACGCCGTGAGATTACTTGAATCGAAAAGCAATTTAGCTTCCTTAGCGGAAGGACTTGGTGAATGTTATCAGCTGTTTCTGCACAATGACTGAAGTAGCTATAGTCTGACCAGCTGGCACTGAGCAAAGCAGTTCCACATGAAGCACAGCAGATAAAACAAAACCAAAAAGAAAATGTGCAATTGTGAGTCAAGTGCCTCTGAGAGCTCCCAGAGCAAAGAAATGTACAATTTATAAACCTGGACTTCTAAACACGGGAGTGTTAATAGTCCCAATGCTAACATTGATTCTGCGGGGCAGAGGGAAGTGTAGTCTAAACATGAAGGGTGGAGTATGTCCGCCTAAAGTCAAGATTACAAATACCTGTCATTCACTGCGAGTTCGCATTGTTTCCTCGGCTCCCTTTTTCTTTTCTTTTACTGGTCTGATTGTCGTCCTGACCTGCTGTTTTACTGCCCTCACTGGCATAGAGCTGTCGTGGGTCAATAACACATCTAAAGTACAAAGGAAGGTGTGCTTACTTTTGCAGCAGCTCTGAAGGTATTTAGGGTCATAAAACTTAACTAAAAACAGATCAGACTGGCATGTCTGAGAAATACAGTAGAGTCACACCTAACCCGACCAGAGTATCCTTCAAAGCATATTCAGCGTAACACATCACGTGTCTGTGGTTTTATGTACTTAATTGCTCCACATTAAGGGGTGCATTAGAGCTTGAGTAACACAATAATTTATGTGCATTTTGCGTTGAACACTGAGCAAGTCAAGGCAAGCAAATGTATGTATCTTTAAGCTCTATATGATGGTATGAAGAAAATAGGAGTTGTGAAAGATTGTTTGATCTACTGTAAATGCTGGCAATGATTATCATTCTCTAAAACAGACGCTTTCGTTGATACAGCATGGATCAGACGCTGGGAGGGTTTGAGAATGTGCCAGCATGTCACTGTTTTTACACAGAGCTCAGTCGTCCTGTGAGGATCGGTTGTTTTATGGCAACTGGAATTCCACTGTGCTGAAAAACTCTTGGCAGCGAGATGAGTTGACCTTGGTGATCGTCTCTGGAGGGCGTGTCTGCATAGCTTGGCAGATGTCATCACCTCCTATCAGAGAGGTATTTCAAAGTGTCCTGTAATGACTCTACTCTTCAATTCACTGAGTGTCATGGCCGACACCTTGCAGTCGACTGACAGGGAGCTTGACCCAGATCAAGTGCAGAGGAATTCAACAGCTGTGTCTTTTATGATACAATAAGAGTTCATTGGTAACACTTTACAAAAGCGGGAGAGTTCCTGAAACAAGCACTATATAAGTTAATTAATAACAAACTGCGAGATACTATGTTAAGGAACCAGTATCGATCTACAATCTTAATGAATCACTGCCCGATAAGCTCTATATCAACCAACCAATTAGTCCTCATTGTGTGCATATTAGTTACTAATTGTGCTCCATTGAGTTCCTATTTGCAAAAACTTTAACTTGCACTACACACATTGTGAAAAGTAAACCACAACAACCAACAACCACATTGTCTCAGACGTCATATATGTAAACAAACTTAACTGGTCTCCCTTCCTCATCATACGAAGACTTCCTCACGTGTGAATCCGAGCTACTGGAATTATCCGATGCAGCAGAGACATTTCACGCTTATCAAGCACCTAGATAATTTTAGAACGCAGCGATGAGAGTTACTGATGCTCGAGAAGCCTCACAGAGTTTAGAATACACTCTGGACACCTCAGTGCAGATATGATGTGCAGTTTGAGCAGTTGAAAGGAGAATACAATGAAGATGTGACTGTAGTTACAGCTTTATACTCACTACAAAGTATGATCGTGCAAATGAAAAGTGTGAGCTGATGCTTGCAGAATGCATCAGGGTACATTTAATGCTCGTTGGAATGGGCTCAGTTAAACCTAATTAGCTTAATCAATAACACAATGAACGTCGATACATATTGTAAACACCATCTTGTGTACTGAAGGGACTCTCAGTGTACTGCGGCTCAGGTTTTGTGCTCAATGTACAGATGGTTACACACACACACACACACGCACGCACGCACGCACGCACGCACGCACGCACACACACACACACACACACACACACACACACACATATAACAGGTACACACACCAACACAGCAGGTACACTTCCTTGTCGGGTCAAATGTTGGTTAATTTCTCGCTGCATATATTGACACGTATTGTTTTGGACTGTTGCAATTACATCCCTTATTGAAATTTCACACCTTATGTGTGATTTAATTCATGTTACATGACAGGTTGTCAAATAAACAACCTGTCAATAATAGTAACTTGCAGTAACATTTCGATTATTGTACATTATATTTTTAACCTTCAACCAATAAGGTCTTGCTCATACACACCTAGTTTATCGTATTTTGTATTTTTTAAGTCAGTACCTTATTTATTTACTTTTGTCATTAAGGAAATTGTGCACCAGCGGTGAAAAGGAAAAAAGCTCAACACATATTAACCTTTCGATCGGCCCTCATTAAGTAGTTTTATAGACCCGATACTAAAGTAAATCCCTTGTTGTTGAACACTTGTTTGGCTCATTTTGTTTGGCACAGTAAACTAAACAGAATTTCCTCTTTTCTCCATGTATTACTCATGTAGCATGTGATGCATCATCACTCAAAGAATCATCCTTCCAAAACTTTATATGGAGACATTTCTCCTGCGTTCAGTATTTATTACCTAAAATACCATAACTCATAAGTCATGCATGCCCATGGAAATTAAAACCACCACTGTGTCTTCTTTATACGCCATCGGAGGAGAGTGAGAAAAGAACCAGAAACTATTACATGAATATCCCAGCTCTAATGCATTTAGGCGTGGGGTGGAGGGGGGTAAATAAAAAACACACCTGTCCCGACATCATCGGCATAGCGCTGGATTATGTCACCTAGCACATGGTGAGATGTGATATACGATGCTATGCCAGTGGTATACAGAGACGGTAACCCAATCACACATACTATTTTGAGAATGTATGGCTTTTCCCAAAGCACAAATAGGTTTTCGGTGCAGACTGGATACGCTCTGCCTAGGCATGCTTACGCTCAGATCCCCATGGGAGGGTATCCATTTCTACGGCCCGAATGGAATGAAAATGCACATTAGCTATTAGGTATTTTGACTGACAGGAATGATTTTGCCAACTGTGTGTGTGTGTGTGTGTGTGTGTGTGTGTGTGTGTGTGTGTGTGTGTGTGCATGTTTGTGTGTTGCTCACGGATCTCCAGCAATATCCATTTCATAAGAGTGAAATTACCTCTTTCTCATGACCGCTCCTCGATTGTACAGGCTTGTCCGCGGTGCTGGAAAAGGTTTTGTATTACTTTGGTAACTTCTACTGCTGGTGATCTGGAATTATACTCTCCTGTAACACTCACTTTAAAAGGGCAGTTGATACCAAGATTAATAGAGGACGTACTTTAATACCGTTCAATGATTTTTCCAAATAGTTTTTTAAGGGCAGGGGTATACATAACATCCTGACACTTGGCTATGCCTTTTTCTATTCAACTCCCAAGTGTTCATTGAGGAAACTCTTCTGGTTAATGTGATGCAACATGCAATCGGTCATTTTGTTGCAGCGAGAAAAGCCGATGTTCTTGTACGATGGAAAAACTAACTTGGCAACACTGACTGATTTACTGGAAGAATGCACTTTATTCATTCAACATCCCACTTCTGGAACACGTTGACTCTTCCAGTGAGTGAGTTAGAGATGATCAGTTATTTTGCACACATTGTTCTCGTGTTACTTGGACATCTAAGCTACACTCTGTGCCAGTGTGTGTAATGAGTAGCTGATTTATTTCTGCACACAATGCTTGGAAATGGGTCCAGAATCTGATTCTGGTTGTGGTTGGGTACAGAGGTGTGGAGAGGAAACGGCTCAATGCCCAGATGTTGCGTGGCTCAGTACCAGTTGAGGAATACAACATATGACAAATTCAGTCAAGTGGTGAAAACACTTAAAAAGGATCTGAAATCTCACACACAGGAACTAGATGGTGTGATCGGAGGATGCCAAATAAGCTTAGAGCTGGAAGTAATGAGCCAATTGGATGATGCCCATTACAAAGCATCACATCAGCCATTATGTTGTAATTTAGGAAGTTCTGGGCATACTGTAATTTACCAGGAGGAAGGATGCATTTTGACTACACTGTTTATTAAATGGTGAATCTTAATCCCAGAGTGGTTTGGTGAGCGAATAGGCATTTCTCACGGTCGACTGCAAAAGCACAGGTGGAACTCATAACCTTAATTATGGTGACAAGAGAAGATTTTCAGTGTGAGAAAGGTCTATTCAGTGTTGTTGGTGACACAACATAATGTTACAGCTGGAGACAAATGTCTGGAAATCCTAAATGAAAGTCTTAAAATGTCAAATAAAATGATTTAAGGCTTTAATCTTGAACGTGTATTAAAGGTAGTGTGCTTGGCGTGAGTTTGTGTTTCTGAGTTTGTGGGCTGCTCAGATTAAATAAATAATAGAGATATGCAGATTCTATAAATGGACTGACCAGAAATATTCACTCCATTTTCTTCTTCACACAGGAGTTTGTGTGATAACATCTTGAAAGGAAACCTTCTGAATGTGTAATGCTGAGAAGTAGAAGAATAAGACAGGTTACCAACCAGTTAGTAGAAGAGGTGTTGAGGGCCCCCCCTCTCTCCCGCCCTTTTCTTTTCTCTGTTCCCTCCATATCTTACATCTGTTCAGCTGCCTCTAATTAGGGCTTTTTACAGACGACAGCATTAAAATGGCCCCGGAACCACGCCAACTAATGAGAGTACATTGACAAGGCAGATCTTTCATGCACAACTCAGTTTGTCAAAATCTATCTTTCATTTTCTGCCTTGACAGCCAAAGTTTGTTCAACACTTTGTTTGCCTTCACACCTGTTGACAGGCCTTAGCTGAGATTTAAAGCAGGTCACTGAGTTTCTTTTGGCTTAGTTTGCGGCATTGGATGCTCGTGGTGATGGATTTTCTCAGGCAGATCATTGACATGTTTGCATGCAAGCTGTGGACATGAAGCCAATATTTCTATTATGCTGAATAGAGTCAATTCATCACTTTTACTGATACAGATGAGAACCAAAAACCCAGATTAATTCACATCAAATATATGGAATTATAATAATGAGACCATAATACAATTTGAATTCACAATAATGTGGTCTTACATCTACCATGTACAACCATAAAATGCCCTAAAAATGATTGATAGTGAAAAGAATCAAACAAATGATGAAACTTAAAAGACCAAAATAATCAAATCAAATATGTAGGAGATTGTTGCTTTTGGGGTAAACTACATAAAACAAGGCTATTGTCCGCATCCACTGCCAAATGTGGGCTATTATTCTTATTTAAGGGCTGCGGCTGTAATAACCCTTTTCTTCATCCAGTGTTGTTATTAGAAGGTGTAATATGAACATGTCATGTATTCACAAGAGATATGAGTCATCTTAACTCAAGTGCTTATAATTGACCCAAATAACTACTTTGCTCTTATTGAGTTCTCATCAGGTCAACATGTATGTTAATAGCCCTGATTAGAACATTTTTCAGAGCTGATATTTTGGCTCGTCATAGCAGGAACAGGTGTGATTGATAACATTGAAACCACCTGCGGAGCCATCGTTAATGGAGTTAGTTTTACCTGAGCTTTCCCTGCTGTGACCAGCAAACACCAGGTGATTCCTTAATTTTAAGATTACTTGTTTAGTGGTTAGCATCTTGTACATCTTGTACATTAAGACGACTTTGGAGATACTCACTAGCTAACTTCCAACACCGCAAGCGTCTGTGCTAAGCTAACACTTCTGTGCTAAGCTAACACGTCTGTGCTAAGCTAACACGTCTGTGCTAAGCTAACACGTCTGTGCTAAGCTAACACGTCCTGGACTACCGCAGAATAGTTGCTAATTGTGTCTGTTTGCATGTAAGTTCTACAAGTGACTCCTTTCATTTGATCCATTGTTAATATCAATATTTATTAGAGCTGCTTCCGGATACAAGACTTATTACTTTAATTGACAGCTCAGTCTTGGTGGTCTAATATGAAGCAGACTTTCCTGATCATTCACCCAACAATTCATTCATCAGTAATACATTTGTGATTTATGAGAAACTAACTCTGCAGTTCCTCATATTCAGGCTACTTCCTGGTTGCTGCCAAGGCCACAGCTCCGGATTGCTTAGTTCAGGAATTGGACTTGTGAAGTTTAAGTAGTAGAAGTATTTACCCAGATGTATATTCCTTCAAGCGCTGCAGGGAAAGGCTTGTGTTTTCTAACCATTTATCTCCGGAGGTAATTACACGGCTGTTGTTCCTTAAGTGCAGCTTCATTAATATTCATTGCATCCAACAGTAAAATACGGCTTTAAGTGGCCGGCTGTGTTCTTCCATTTTTTTGTTTGTGTTTTTCCGATAACAATTGCATCAAACAGCGGGTTTATGTTTGGAGGCAAAGACATGGATGATTGAAAGGCTTTTTTATGAGTCGTCAGGGAGGAGTGCTGGGAGGCCTTTTGTCAAGCGGTGGACAGTCACAGGCTTAATGACCTGTGTAGACTAATAAAAGGCCAAGTGCTTAGCGTATCCATATATTTGTCATTTCTCAAAACTATTTCAAAAACAAGCAGATAAAAAATGAGACCCTGTAAGTATGGTGACATCAGTCTCCAGCGGACATTACTCACGTTGATGTGTGGGTGTGGTTGCGTGTAAAGGTGGTCGAAGGTGTAACAAGGGGTTACTTGCAGTTCAGGAACTTAAAGAGATTTAATTAAATCCTCACACTGATGGTTCGATGGGTTACAATTACATTTAGAGAGCAATTGATTAGACAACATACCACTGGCTTTAGGTGTGAGTAAATCTTAATCACTTAACGTTTTTAATTACAGCTGCAGGTGTTTCAGTTAGCAGCTGAGGTGAAGCACAGAAGGTCACTGAATCCACAGCTTCATCTGGAGTTCAATATGCAAAATCAAGGAGTAACATGCCTCCTCATATTTGATAAAATAATCAATACATTCAATCCCTTCTTTCAGCCAGCCCTAACCAATCAATAAGGAGTGTACAATCCATCCCATCGACTCAATTTAAGTTAAAGTGACAGCTGCGGTAGAGGTTGCTATGAGCGTTTAACATTTTTCACATTGATCAAAGAAATGTGTCCATATGTGCACAATAACTGCAACAATCTTAACCACGCTGGCGACCATTTTGCTATGGTATTTTTCATGGATGTTGGTAGGTATCTAAAGAAACTAGCTGTGTAAAGAGATGACGTCCTCACTCTTAATCCCTCTTAATCTCTGATTGGTCCATTGTTTTCGGGGGAAATAGCCATCAATGCCAGACGTAAAGAAATCGCAGATTTGAAAACAAATCTAAAATGTGGAAGGCACTTTAAAGTTCTGGAATTTGGTTTAAATGTCACGCTGCTTACATCATGAACCAATGTTACCCTGCTAGCGTTTGTGGTTTTGTCCGATGGAATCTCATTTGAAGCTTTTACACATTTTACACATCTGTGGCTTTTATCAAGTGTAACTTCAAAGGGTGCAAAGTTCCCGTTAATCACAAAAATTCAAAGCAGCCAACTGTAAGAACTGCAGGGGTCAAAGCCATACCGCTGATGCAATAATTCAATGTCCGTATAGCGGTTGCATTTGATAACATTGTGCAGATCAGTGAGAGTTAAGAGGCAGAGGGAGAGAAGGACATGAAGCGATTCATCAAAAGATTTCACAGGTCGTAACTTTGCTTCCTAAAACTTGTATACACTCCAGTGTATTTCTTTAAACGGTGCCGCTGTAGTGTTTGTAATTTGAATCCTTTGGAAACCCTTGGAATGAATAGATCCATAGAGAGCTGCTCTATGAGCAACATCGCAATTATACAATAATTGTATTCCCCTCTTATGGGAATTAACTTGCAGACACTAAGTCACTGCACTTGCCTGCAGACGTTTCCCCCTCAGAAACATCAATTTTCCAATTTTCTAATCCTCAAATTGCTACTCATGTCAACTCTGAAGCTCCAGGTACAAACTTGCTGGCTTTAGTAAAGTCAGCCCTTTGGCTAGTTGTTATGTTGGGATGTATGCACAGACATTGTTCCCTGGAGTTTGGAGGCTTTGCTTTTGGTTTTGGCATTGATGGTGGAAAGTGGACTGGGTGGTGACTAGATTATTAGCAATGGAAGCTTTTGTGCAGTTTGAATCCTGTGAAAAAACTTGGGCAGTGAATTAAATACACTCGTAACCTCTTTCAACAACTGCCGTCAAAGTGCTTTTGACCAAAGCAAGAAAGCGTGTCTGTAGTGGGGAGCAACAGGCCTGTATCTGTGTGAGCCAGAGGTCCCTTGGTAAATAGAGGTTGAAAGGAATATACTTTCATTAGCCTGAGTTCTGCACTGCAACGCTTCTTCTCTAGACAGCTGGGCTAAAAGGTTACGAAGGCTCGGAGGGGTGGCCGTAATTAGAGATCTGGGGCAACCCGCTTCAAGAAATCGATCCGTATCTGGAAGCAGAGCCGGAGACCAGATCATTTTATTCTTAAACTGACACAATTACAATGTTATTTTCCTTGTCTCTTTGTCTGCAGCTTTGGATTAATCATTCAATTTGCCACAGCTGGAAATCTCATCAGACCTTTGAAGGCTTCACCCAGATTTGCTTGCATTGCACGGAGCTTCTTAAAGGGTTGTTCACAGGTTATGTTTGCCGTATAAATTGTTAGATTTTTTTGGAATTCCAGACAGCTGTTGTGATTAGACGGATATAACTTTGTGGCTTCAATGCTCACATTTGTTTTAAGAGCTAGCAAATTAATTACAGCGAGCACTGGGAGGTCTATGTTACTTGGATTTTCACGATTTAAGACTAAAGATTAAGATTAAAGTAATGGGATAAGGAGAGGAAGATGTGTGAAGACAGATTTACTCAGTGTGTGAACTTGGCCGTTATCCAAGTTGCAGCCTTAGATTCAAGCGCAGATATGTGCGGTCCTAGATCACTTTAGAATTCATTAGTTGGAAACCTTATTGACCTCTTCCAAACTAATCATTGCAGATTTGAGTGCGTTCGTCTTGGAGCCAGGGAGCTACAGTGTGTATTGTGATCAGCTATCAATCCTCTCAGCTACGTTCCTTTGCGAAACGTGCATTTCTGATCAGTCGTAATCGCAGTGTCTGGATCTGGTATGGCAAAGCTGTTTTGCAATCTGGCTCGCCACAGATCAAACTGTAATTTTCTCCAACCATCCAGCTGTCCAGCTCACAGATGTGACTACAAAGCAGCCCGGAGCTCCCGTCCACAGCTGTGGAGTGAAGTTTAAAAAAGATGTGGTTCATCTGTCAACGCCTGGTTCCCAGCCAGAAGGGGAGGTTAGTCTCGTATCCCAGTGTTTGTGAGAAACGTATTGCCGCCTTTCAACTTTTGTGCTAAAACTATTATTCTAGCCACTTCACAATATTTAACTTTGATATTGATTCTGAGTTTGACAACTGACGGGGAAATGGAGGTTGGTATGTGGCACCCTACAGCAGCCTTGATTGTCATTTGAAGAGAGAAACAGAAACTTACAGGTCGGGACCTATACATGTCAGACAAACATAAATATATATTTGTGCATATAAGATTATTTCTCTTGCTTTTTGAATAATTTAGCAACTGCTGTGGTTCTTTGTTTGGTTCCAGTTTTCTTGGTTATTGCTGTCGAGTTTCTGCACTGTATCTCCTTGAGATCGTCAGTGGCATTGTGACGTCTTCGTCCCTGAAATGTTCTATTGTTGCCCCACCTTTCTTTGATGTACTTTATGTTATGAATAACCTAATAAATCAAACATTTTATGTCTGATTTTGGTGCTGATGTTATGTCTAAATCCAGACTCGGGTGCTCAGACGCAGAATACGAGAGGGTCAACACAAATAGACGGCCGTAGTGAAAGGACTGACACTCAATCTTCCTTTTGCTGGATGCCAAACACAAGTGTGGGCACTAATTAGAGGCTCCAAGAAATCATTCAGAGGCTGGGAAGCATTGTAACCTGAGGAGAAGCTGTTGTGTGGTGACGAGTTTCAGTCACTGTGCTGAACGGGGCCAAAGCCTGAGGGGGTGAAAGACTCGAGTTTAGCTTTGGTGTGTCTGCTTTTCACACAACGTCACATTTGCTTGCACACTACTGTGCTTTCACTACCATTAACAGCCTGCAGCTGTGGCTTTACAAAACCTTATCGCAATTTGTAATCATTTCTCAGATAACACTTTGTGCATTGCATCAAGGGTGCGTTTCATAGCAGTTATGGAAGTTAAATCCTGCATGTGCTCGGGGGCTTCTCATGTTATTCAACTCTGGCTATTTTTAATGGAAGAATTAACTGGATGTTGGTTTGTGTTGGTTTATTGTTTTCTCTAGCAACTGAGAGCCACGTTATATTTATCATATTATAAATATCAGAACATCTTTAAATGAGGTGGGATTAGTTTGAACTGATTTTCACCTGAATTATTCCTACATATCCAAAAGTTAATGTGTCCTGCAGAGCACACGCACACGCACACTAGTGGTATCAGGTTAGGTCATTTGATAGAGGTGCAGATGTTTTGCCTCTGCAGCAGGTGCCAACAGATGTCGCTCCTGCCCACTTGTCCAAGTTGACCTCAGAGTTAAAGAAAGACCACCCTTTAGTCAGGCAACCTCTGAGTGCAGCACCCCTGCTGCAAATGATCTGTCCTGCTAAAGTGTTCCTGAGCAGGTCATTACCCCCCCGCCCCCTTCAGGCTCACTGGTCTGGCCTCCCTGTAGATAGAGGGGCGTACAAATGGAGCATTTCATTGCAGAGATCCATAAAGTATCACATTATTTTACTCTGACACAGCAAAACCAAAGGGGTTCAATGCTTTCAGTGCTGGGACTGATTACATTTCTTGTGACCTTTGACCCTCACACTTAAAGGGCTTTCACGGGTCATATTTGTCCACCTGTTGTCGACAGAAATGGAAGTTTAAGAGGTTTAAAAAGTGAAGTCGACAGGTGAGAGAGTGGTACACTTATAAGCAAATGCAAGATTATTAGTGTAATGTTTTGCATTTTTCCCCTCTTCATGATGTCTGAGAGCCATGCGACTGTTTGTCTTAATGGATCTTCACAAGTCTCAGTAAGCTTCATGTCAGGATCTTATCTCCTCCATGACCAGTGATGTCACTCATGGGCCTCGTCAAACACAGACACAGACTCTTCTCCTCCGTCATACAAACCTGGGTTTCTCTTTTGAGGTGAAAAGGTTGTTTTTTTTATTGCCCGAACAATGAATGCTGAAATTTCTTTTAAAAACACAAGTAAAATGTGTTGACTGGATAGCACACTGTGACTACATTGCAGCAGTTGTGGGTGAGAGGACAGTTAGTATTGGTGAGCCCCCTAGAGGTTTTGGGCCCAACTGCATTTGCACACTCTGCACGTCTAATAGCTGTGCCGGAGCTTTCATGACACGCATGGCATAATATGAAACACCAGAATATCATTTAAATGAAATATACTGATTATAAATTAATTTGCTCAAGGGCACTTCAGCAGTTTGCAGTTGTTGATGGACACAGTGATCAATATTATCTGTGAAGCTCTGCCATAAGCCTCTAACACTGGGCCAGTCTTGTGTGGAGATAAGAAAGATTATGAAGCTTTGAATCTTCCTGTCAATCAAACTGTATTGATTTAATATAAATCTTCAAATATTGAAAGAGCTTTATTCACACTTACGGCTATTGAAATACACACTACGTACACACACATATGTATACACAATGTGCACAGTACATGCATATGATAAATATAAAGACCGCTCAAATTGCATCAAACAGGGCAAGTGGAGATGTTAGTGAATTACACTACATGCATTCAACACTGATTATATTGTTGAGACAAGTGTCTGTTTGGCTGTTATCTTTCTGCCCTTATTTCAGCGACCTCTGCAGGGAATTTGGGTGTCAGACCTGTCACACCTGCTTCCTCTTCGGCACAACTCACAGGAGCATGTGCCAGGCAGATTAAATCGCTGCAGAAGGGTCCCACGCAGCCAAATTATTTCTTAATGGTATGAAAGATTCCCATGGCGTGTTACTGCCCCTTTTTTGCCCGACTGACTGTAAACCCAAAAGCAATAAATATTCTAAGCAGGGAAGGGAATTTACTGCACCTGTAGTAACCACTGCACCGTCTTAATAAGCAACAGATGTTGGAGTGATTGCATCGAGCCTGAAATGCATGCATTGAAAAAGAGGGAATTCTTCGGTTGGTACAGTTTCATCACCTGAGCAAATGTGCTTCAACTCTGTTGCTCAGGGCTTCGCATTCATTTTGATCTACAGGTAAGAGGGCTGAAATTAAAAACAATCTGGATTTAGTGTTACAGTGACTCGGCTGCCGATTACCGGACAGGAAATAGCTGTCGTGAATGGTTATACATGATGCATGAGGCTGCTGGGAGAACACCGTGTAGTACTGGACCAATCTTTAGCCCATAATGTGTGAAAATAACATTGTATCCTTATTAGTGAGCATATAAAATAACCCCCATGGCAGTGCAATCCATAACAATTTGATTTGGCCCTTGTGGTATGAGAAGTTTAACACATTTTAGGTCTTTTTAATTCTTTTCCAGAACCAATTGAAGTGGCAGTTCCCCTTTAAAAGTATCTCGTCTGACCTCATATTTGAAGCAGGCAGATATATTTATTGCTTTCTCAGGGTTGAATAGTGGTAGGCCAGAAGTTCTCCAGAAGAAAGGCATAGTTATGTCTACTATATCATGCAGTATGACCACCACATAAACTCCAAAGCTAAGGGCCGATGTAGTGAGACACTGTAATGATATCCTGTGAGGAAAAATGAATTTAGTGAGCCTAACAGAAGCCAGAATGAATGTTTCTCATTCCTCCCCCTCCTTTTTTCACGAGAAACATGCAGCAGTCTGGACAAAGGGGCAGCTCTCATTAGTTAATCTGTGCTTAAAGGCATGTAACATGTATTAATGCTTCTGCACATGTGTCTATGCATGGGCTTTTCAAGGGGGTGGGGGTTTGTTTGTGTATAGATGTACCTTATTGATCCCAAATTAGGAAATTATTGTGTTTACAAGTTATCAAGGGCTTGGCACAGGTGTAAACATACACAGTAAATATATCCTGGATAGTCATTGTGCAGTCTTCTGTGTTTATTCATGTATAATTCTCTTTTATCCTATGTTTTGCTATTATCATCCGTAGTAGTAGTAGCAGCAGTAGTAGTGGCAGCAGCAGTAGTAGTAGTAGTAGTAGTAGTAGTAGTAGTAGTAGTAGTAGTAGTAGTAGTAGTAGTAGTAGTAGTAGTAGTAGCAGTAGTGGCAGTGGAAGTAGCAGTAGCAGTAGTAGTAGTAGTAGTAGTAGTAGTAGTAGTAGCAGTAGTAGTAGCAGCAGTAGTAGTAGCAGCAGCAGCAGTAGTAGTAGTAGCAGTAGTAGTAGCGGTAGGCTATTAGTAGTAGTAGCAGCAGTAGTAGTAGTAGCAGTAGGCTAGTAGTAGCAGTGGTAGTAGCAGTAGTGGTAGTATTAGTAACTATTACTACTAGTAGTAATAGTAGCAGTAGTAGTAGCAGTGGTAGTAGTGGTAGTAGCAGTAGTATTAGTAACTATTACTACTAGTAATAATAGTAGCAGTAGTAGTAGTAGCAGTAGTAGTAGGCTAGTAGCAGTAGTAATAATATTAGCCTAGTAGTAGTAGGCCTAGTGGCAGCAGTAGCAGTAGTAGTGGCATCAGTAGTAGCAGTAGTAGTAGCAGTAGCAGTAGTAGTAGCAGTAGTAGTAGCAGTAGCAGTAGTACCAGTAGTAGTGGTAGTAGTAGTAGTAGTAGTGGTAGTAGTAGTAGTAGTAGTAGTAGTAGTAGTAGTAGTAGTAGTAGTAGTAGTAGTAGCAGTAGTAGTAGTAGCAGTAGTAGTAGTAGTAGCAGTAGTAGCAGTAGTAGTGGTAGTAGTAGTAGTAGCAGTAGTAGTAGTAGTAGCAGTAGTAGTAGTAGTAGCAGTAGTAGCAGTAGTAGTAGTAGTAGTAGTAGTAGTAGTAGTAGTAGTAGTAGTAGTAGTAGTAGTAGTAGTAGTAGTAGTAGTTGCACATGGTTCTCTGCATATGCGCTCCAGTTTTGATTTGGCAGGGGAAAGGTTAATGTTTAACAGCATGAACAGTTCACCCACTAACGTGTGAACAAAGCACAATGGCTGCACTGTATAGGCTCCTATTTATTCAGAGTCACTTCCTCCCTTAATAGCCGGCTCTACTTTCCTCACAGAGGAAGAAAGTAGGTCAAGGAAAAGTCATGTTTGAGGTAATTCACTCTTGGGGACTGCTGCTCTGATCATTAGATGACATTGGTTAACCCCAAGAGTGAGGTCATTTTCAAGTCAAAGTTACACCCAGAATCCGGCCCGACCGGTAGCGTGTCTCCGCACTTGACAGTGTTTGGAGGGTAAATCAGAGAGGGAAGATATCAATGGGAAAAAGAGAGAAGCATATAGTTTTAAAAAAAACATAAAGAAAAAAAGCTTCAGGGAAAAAGGAAGGAGGTTGGTGTGTGACCTTGTAGATCTTGATTAAATATTGGTTTGCTGATGTTCTCTGAAGGAGCACTCTCTTAAGGAGTTTCTGCTTTGATGCAAGTGAACAAAAGATCCATAGCAAAGAATCCCTCGGATAGTTCATTCTTGAGCTTCATGCACGAAGACCTGAACCGAAGAGGAATGCAAAAACATTGTTCCCCCACCTACTGCAATTACTTGTGATGAGTGCGTAAGGATTAGACAGGATATTTGCAGACTTTTTGGATTAAGCATGATTTCATCCATGCAGATCTCTAGAATACCTTTTCATCAGGATCTAATGCTTTCATGTCCAGACCTTTTTTGCTTCCCCCCCCCCCCCACTTTCTCTGCAACAGCAAGCTCAGATTTTCCTTTCACATTCTCGTCTTAATTTACAGTCTTAATAAAGTTTGCATTCCAGTCATCATTTAACAGATTCTCAACACAAAGAAAGCCCTTAAAAGCCTTTTAGAAGCAGACATCTATTTGCGCAAATATGCAAATAGATTTTTGTTGTTTTTTATATTATTACCACATGTACACCTACCTTGCAATACAGTACATCTGGACTCATGTATTAAAGAATCACTTTTTTTCTAATTATTCATCATGCACTTTATGAGCCTGTGTGTTGGCGCTCACAGTAATGGGGATGTAATTAAAAACATGTCATTGTGATGGAGGGCCAAGCTTTAATAGCATGAAAGTTATCGGCTTGTTTCCTCCTGAGCCAGCAAATGGATATAAAAACAGCCAATCAAACCCAGTGCGATGCAGTTACTTCAACCAAAGACTAAAAGAGTAATCAGGCATTTGTTTCAGTCGCTTCTACAAAGAAATCCTCAAGCACAACATATTGCGTTGAGGAGGCGTTTTATCAAATGCTACAGATAAATGTATTATCAAAACGTTTGATTTGCCTGTTAAAGGTGGCCCTTGTTTGGTACGCAGTTTGTACCTGAGGCCAAACTCTTCTCACAGTTATGAAAGAGCCCGTTCATTGAGAAGTCGTGCCTGGGCTTTGTTTTGCTTTGCATCTGGCACACTGTCATTCAATCTGTTCACACCTGGCACACCACCAAACCCAAATGAAAACATCAAAGTGATATCTACAATCTGAAGTAATTGTTTAAAAAAAAATAAAAGTGTCAATGTTGTTATATCTACTTACTCTAGCCAGGCCAGAGAAACTGGATGTCATCGAGTTACATCTTGATAAAAATGCTTTAAAAAAAATTCAATTACAGAAGGTTTGGATGCCTTTCTAATAACAACAAAACACAAAGTTAAAAGGAAACTGTCCATTCTGAAAAGCAAATAGATAATAGATAATAATTGACTCATGCATTAGTTTAACAGTTGACGTCCACCTAACACCTCAGCAACCAACCGGGCACAGCAGGCCTGTAAAGCTGTGTATTTTCCACATGTTGAAGTAGCTTTACTTAAATTAAAAGCATTTAAAGAAATTGGAAGGCGGTATCTTATTTTAAATTTGCTTTCCAAATCCTGTTCTAGCCGATCTGTCCTGTTTCTAACCAGCCAATGGTTACGTTACGTAAGACACATCCTAAAAGCCTTTTCCTCCTGGTTTGAAAATATGTATAACAATAAACAATAAAGCATAAATCTAACTTCTTGCTTGTGCAAGTATAAAAGCTAAACATCCAAACAACAAGGACAAACTATCTGTACACTACAATAAAACACAACTGATAGAAATCTGCCAGACAGTTGACATTTCAGCCTGTTTTTGTTTGATATTTAGGACACTTTGGGCGTCATGCAGAAAGCGATATAGAACAAATTCCCTCCTATTTTTGTTCTTGTTTTGTTATTACACCATCGATTTCTGGGATTCACCAATGTTAACTTTTTTTTAAAATGTTAATATCTCTCTCTTAAGATAAGAAAAAAGCATCTTGTTTTCGTCCAATGCAAAGAAACATAAGATTTCTCTAGTGTTTAGGGCGCGTTACTTACAGCATGCTAATAATAAACAATCTCTTAACAGAACATTAGAAGAGAATACAAGAGAAATTTAAGAGAAAATTGCTGCATGAGGAGAATCCTCTGTATAGCACATACAGCGCCCTGTAAGAATGGAAAAGTTGTAGGTGTAGCAGCAGGGGGCTGACCTTCAATTCTCTTTGAATTGTGACTTTAAATGATGGTGAAAGACAGACAGTGCCCTGCTAAAGTTGGTTTAACTCACTTTCTCTCAGTAACCCCTCCTTCAGACACACTTGTTGTCCTTGGAGCCGTACTAAGAAACTCAGAGTTGCTGTGGAACTGTTATTTGACATTAAACAGGGTGAGGACATGGCACAAACTCAACCTGTCTGTGTTTGTGTTTCTATTGCAAGCAAATAACCTCAGAATGAATCATCCTCCGGGTCTGAATCACATCCTTAAATCAAATTTATGGCAAAAATAAAAAAGTAATCAAGCTCAAAATGTTTTCCAAATATAAATGTGTCTAACAAGTTGCGCTAGGGAAATGGTTACTCATCCGTTTAATGCACTAACAAACTTCCAGCAACATACTCCATCTCATGAGTGCATTAAACTCCTGCTGGGCCGTCTGACTTCTAGACGCATTGGATGGGTTTATGAATACTGAACGTTCATCAGTGGTACAAAAATAAATGCTGCTTTAACAAATTGATGATAGGTTGGGGATGGGATGCATTTATCAATGTAATCCCTGAGACAGGAACACAGAGCACAACATGTTTACACTAATAACGGTGAGCCCGTGTTGAAGTATATTGTTGTGACAATTATGTGAAACATGGTTTACCGGAGTGTTGACAAGTGCTACATATGGAATTTTAATACCTACTGTAAAATGTAATGACCGTGCAGGGCCTGTTGGCCTCGGTAGTGCATTTATCATTCGCATAGCCTTAGAGCACAGCAATCTTTTATAAGGGCAAACATATAAAGATTGTACCTATTTGAAGCTAAAATGTAGTTGTATCCTCATGATTGTTTGCACTTAATGGACAGAAGCAGTCAGCTAAATGAACTGTAATGTAATGTAGTATGAAGACACGCTGCTCTCTCAAGTGCAGCTACAGCAATACAACATTCTGTGAGTTTTAGCTGTACATTCAATATATGGCTCCATGGAAAGGGTTAGCCTAGCTTAGCACAACGTTTGGAGGCAGGGGGATACAATTCACGTGTAGAAATAGAAAGCGAGACATTTTAGTGAAGGAAATGAGCAGTTAACTTACATATGGAAGCCATTTCTTCACCAACAGAAGTTACAAGATATATAATGTAAATAAATGAGACTTATGCTGTTTCCTCCTAAGTCCAGTGCTTGTGCTAAGCTACACTAAACATTGTATTGAAGAGTGTTTCAGACTGTGTTACCATGCTGATGAAGGTGATTGTTCATGACAAGATATAACAAACGGCTACTTTGTATTGATTTTGCTTTAAAACATAACAAACAATATCTTTCTTCTCATGCACTGAAAACAAGTCCTGCAATGTGCACGGCTTCAGGGTGTTGTCATTGCGATAGTTGTGAGGCTCAGGTGGAAGTATCCCGGCGGTTTCTCTCCTGATGGGGCCCCCGGGGGGACGGAGTGACAAGCTTCCTCACTGTGATTAAATCGTGCAGCCTCGGGTCCCACTGGGCCGTAATGGCTAAATGAGAGGAGCTCGGTGAAACTCATCCGGCAGCGTTCCCTTTGAAATACTCTGCAATAAACTAATGTTTTAGACACAAATTATTGTGTTCAGATTTTGGCCATTCTTGCAATTCAACTTAACTAGTTTGATTTGTTGCTGTCAGACTGTCCATTCCACTCTGCTTTAACTTCACACACACACACACACGCACACGCACACACACACACACACACACACACGCACACCGGATCTACCTTTTCCACCTCTTGTGTTTATCAGAGCAGAGCCGTGAGTCTGACTCAGCTGCAGAGCCAGCCTTCTTTTCAAGAGGTCGAAGACTGTGTTTGCCTCCTCAGTGATTTCTGTCATGCGATCAATACCAATTGAAATGACATCAATAATGACAAATAACCTTCATGTTCCTTTAGAATTGAGCAAAAGCTTTATCTCTGCAGCAGATGTAGGGCTGTTTTTCTTATGTGTGGGTCTATTTTCTTGCCTGTGTGTGTTGAGGTTGAAGACACATCCCGATGAAACAACCCCTCTCTATACATGATGTGTGTAATGTAACACGCAGGTGTGGATCACGTGTCTGAGTAGTGCATCAAGCATAATGCATCACATCCCTTTGCAAGGTGTTTGACATGTTTATGTTTCAGATAATGTTTTCTCCAAACCACGCACACAGCTTCATCTGAACCAATCAAACTGCTACAGTGCTAAATATGTAAATCTCAAAACACAATCTGATTTCTGTTTAAGGAGTGCACGAGTCCCATCAGGAGAAGATCATAACAGTGTCCGGAGAGGGAATGCTCCACAGCCCAGACTTCCCACACACTTATCCCAGGAGCACCGTATTGGTCTGGAGACTAGTGGCGACCAATAACATGAAGATCCAACTCAGCTTTGATGAGAAGTTTGGTCTGGAGGACCCTGAGGATGGAATATGCAAGTAAGAACATGAAGTAGTAGATTCATACTAGTATCTCTAGATGGAAATGTATATGTTTTGTCTTTTATAAAGCAATGTCCTGCCGGTCATCCCGTCAGTGTTTCTCTAAACTAACATCCTGATCGATAGCAGTAGACTTTTTCATTTATATCTGGGAATTGGACAAAGTCGTTTTAATAATGTATTATAATATATATTTTTAAATGTTCCTATCCTTTCCTATGTTCCTGTCCTCTAACTAACTTTCTAGTCCAATGTAACGTGTGCAGGGTGCTTCACACTGATTCAACAAAAACCTGCACATGACCTACATGACATGACAAAACCTACATGTGTATTCTTTAAATGGTTTATAGATGTGATGTCAAAGGTTCAGAATAAGCAGCTTCTTTATTGTCTAAATGAAAGTGTTCTCTGTGACGCTTGATGCAAAGACACGTTTCAGCAGTCAGCACAGTTTTTCATTAAAAGTTTCCTCTGCTTGGCCAGCTCTCATCCAATGGGGGCTCCCCCAGCTGGCATGCCGGATACATGTTGGGCCGGGTTAAAGTTGTCTGTGTCCTCCATCTTTAAAGATTTAGAGCCAGAGTGTGGCCATTTGTGAAATTGCCTTTGGTCTGCCGTGGCAGCTCGTGAATATTGAAAACCCATCAGTGGAGTGATTTGTTTCACCCGGGACACCCTGATGACGTGGTTCAGAACCGGCACATTTACCGTGCTGGATTCGATATTTTTAGCTGCGCACGTGATTGTTCAGAAGACACACCCTCTGGCTGGCAACACCCGGACACACACACGCAGTACATCCTCGGCTTTATTGAGGAGCCCACTTTCAATTACTGCCTGGCTTTGCCTCTGTTGCCATTCAATTTTAAACGGGGATCCCGAGCCCCCACGATCGATTTCCCCTCAGTGCATTATGCTCAGTGCTTGCTGTCAATATATCACAACTGACTGGTTAGCATGGAGGAGCCCAATCACTGCAAGGTGGAGAAGACCCAGGGGAAGGTGACCTCACTACTCATTCCTGGAGAGCCCCCTAAAGGAGGACAAGGGGAATGACAGTCAAAGGTTTATGTTGGACTAGAGGAAAATGTGTCTTTTGAGAATTCTACTAGACATATGAGGAAAGTAAAAGATGTGAATCAGTTTACTTCTGTTCCAGTGAGAGTTCCTGAGCATTTACTTCCATTTATTAATGTAGTGTTTGTGATTCTGACTCAGATTTAAGGTTATAATTCTGGTTTGCAGCTGATTTAATTGTCTGTTGCTGTTAATTGTGCTGCCATCCAGGATTAAAGCCCCTGTTTAACAATGTACTTCCTGTATCCTTCCTGAAAACAAACAGTATATAAGTGCAGGTAATTCGAGCCCCCCACACCTCTGTGCACGTTGACGAATGAGGTTAGTATTTCTGTCTAAACCCCATGAGGGAAAGTTCACGGTGGGGCAGGGTGCAGAGTGAAAACGTTTGTGCCGTCCTCACTGTACAAGACTGCACTAGTCGGCGTCCCAGGGGAGAGAGGCGAGAGACAACAACAACATCCTTTTCCAGGGTCATGCATGTCGTTCCCACTCTCACATTTCTTACTCCTTCCCCCAGACTGAGGCCCAACAGGTTTTGATCAGATCCCAAGATACACACTCTTGGCAGGGTTGTTAGACAGATGAATGCAGCATGCAATCATAAGCAGAAACAGACACAAGTTCACAAGTCTCTTTTCTCTCACCCTCTCTCCTTCTTTCTCTCTCAAATACACACACACAGACACACACTGTCGCAGATTCACACACTCCCGCACACTAGCCCCTGGCCTGGTGTGCATGTCTACTTTATCTTTCACGTGTTAAAACATTTTAAAATAATGTCCCCTTAGAACACTCCACTGTAACGGCTCTTAGCCTTGTGCCACTGCACAATGAGATGAAAAATCATAATCTGTTGTCCAGTGATTCCCAGCAATGGCAGGGGATAAAACAAACAACAGTAGGAGACGTGTTCGGCTTTTGGTAGAGAGCCTGGAGCGAGAAGCCTTCGCTCAGATGAGAGGGAGGCTGTGTAGTCGACTTGCTCATCTGCTATGCTGTTTGTCTGTGGCACGATGAAAAGCATTCTTACCAAATCCACTGGAGGAGAGGCATGTTGGAGAGGGATTGGTCTTCCCGGTTGGCATGGCAGCAGAGTCGTGCTTCACGGGCTCACAGGCAGGACTGTTCTCGCGAAGGGATTCACGCTCTCTGTCTTTTAGTCTGAAAGGAGAGGACTGAAAAACAGCGTTCGTGTTGCTAATCTGCGTCATGTCGGTGCTAGATATTGCATCTATTAATAATATACAAGGGGGAAACTGTAGGAGAAAGCTTTGTGAATATTAAACACAGTTTCCTTGCAGTGTGCAGGAAGGTAATCCTATCTGCTAGTACTGTATACAATTCCTTTGTTGTTCTGATCCTGTTCACTGTGACTGTACATACAGTTTGGTATGTATGTCAGTGCATTTGTAAATCTGAGAAACCGCTGTTGGACATGGTGATTCTGAACACATGGCGATGTGTAATGATCAGGGCGTCCTGCATTATTGATGAGCCATCTGTCAGAGCTCTGGAGCTGTCTGAGGAAAGAGGAAAGCGTCTCTCTTCACTGACCTCCACTGAGAAGGCAGAGAGAAGCTAAACTGATATTTCATCCCGTTCCAAAACCATTTCATGCCAGTCTGCTTTGCATTTATGTAAATGAATGTTTTACAGTTGGTGCAGTTGACTCGCATTTGTACATATCCACTGAAGATATGGTTTTGCAAAAGAACACTTTCAGTTTTAACTTCCCCCCCAATATGTTTGTTTGTGCAGAGTAAAAACTTCCTGTGTAACCTTTCCAAGTCAAATGCAGCAGAGTCAGTAAATGTATCGACCCCCCCCCCTCTCCCTTCTCCCCCATCCCATTCAGTTTATTTAACATCACAGAAAATCCATATTTAGTCTTTCTCATGTCTCTCGTGTTGTTTTATTGAAACCAGCTTGAACTGAATCTGTCAAGCCAGTGCAAAATGCAAACAATGTCCGTCAAATCCAAATATCCGAATTGGCAGCACTGAATGAGAGGTTAGCGTGCCTGTTGACGCAAATGGCAAAGTGATTAATCCCAGACTGTGAAGAGTCAGTGAAACAAGGCTGTATTGAATGAAGTGCAGCCACTGGTTACACACACAGGTATAAATAATAAAGGCTGAACTCCTGAACTGCGTGTCTTAAGTGCTGAGGTTGGGCGTTGTTAGCCTTGGCACACCAAAGGAGTCTGGAGCATGGCCATGTTCTTCTGCCCTTCATAATGTTTACTGGTATTGTGGGTTGGAAGGGTGAGGAGAGAAACTGTCATGTGACTGCAGGGTCGGAAAGTTGGATCTGCACAACAAACAAAAATGGTGCTTTTGATAATGTTCTTCTCAAATGAAATCCATATCAGTATTTTCACTAACTCGTTAAACCCATAACATCATGTTAAAACTAAGTATTATTTAACAACTGCATGGGGATTTCTTAGATGCAATGTTTGATTTACAACCACCAATAGCGTCTGCAGTTTTCAGCGATTATTCATTTTACAGATGTGTGATTTCAACTCTGTCCAGTTACACGGGTTATTTATGTGGGTGTTGAAGAAGCTGCCCGGGA
Organism: Cottoperca gobio; assembly: GCF_900634415.1. Classification (NCBI taxonomy): domain Eukaryota; kingdom Metazoa; phylum Chordata; class Actinopteri; order Perciformes; family Bovichtidae; genus Cottoperca; species Cottoperca gobio. The sequence continues at coordinate 4,364,737 of NC_041364.1, forward strand.
AGCAGACAAATCTGTGAGCTCATCGCATTTGTGATTGGTCTGGCGATGTCAGGCGATCGAAGCTGAGCTGCAGTGTCGGTGAAAGTAGAAAAGAAAAATAGAATTATGACACAAAACAGAAATCATGTAAATTTGATGATTTACAAAGTGAGTTTTGAGCAGAGTTCAGGTAAAGAGAGCTGCAGTCTCCCACAGTGAACATAGTGCAAAGTACAGCACAGTATTATTAGCTCAAGGTTTAATTAAAAACTATATTTCAATGACAACATATAGCATCTGTGTAATAGTCCTGTCAAAAGGCTGCATCTGCCATAACAGCTGCACAGTAAGAACAGCACCACCTGAGATGTGTCCTCCACACACTGGCTCTCTTCACTTCATTGTTATTCATTTAATTCAGGCAGTAAATAAGAGACTACTCTCTTGTAACCTTTTGTTTTTTTCTAAATGAGGTCAAACCTTTATTTCCCTGGGCAGTTTTATTGATATTAACAATCTCAGCTTCAGACGGGGCACGGCAGAGCTGAGGAGACAGCGCCATGGCTGCACATTAAAGGTGCCGGAGAGCTTACAACAAGCAACAATACAATTAAAGTGAACTATCATGCATGTGGAGAGGTCTCAATCTAACACATGAGCTCAAGCAAAACCCAGTAGTGGGTGGAAGTTGTGGTGTAATTTAGACTAAGAGCATTTTGTGATCATGGAACGCAGTAGGTTCAATAACTTGTTATATCTTCTGTTCTTGCTTTTCACAATAAAAGCCCTAGATGTACTGCATCCCTGCTTACCAGATGGAACTTAAACTCACTGAGCTTTTCGCTCGAGGCAACTCAACAATATCTTACCCTGGTCCCTCGAGATACTTTATAAGTGCGTCAAACATCTCGGGACGGGAAGTGCATTGCCGCCTCGCCAGTTAAAAACACAACAATGCACAATCAACTTGTGATCAGATCACAAAAGATGCATGACAATGCCGGTTGTAAACGGGGTCTTAGAAACTCAAATAATCAGTTTCTGCACTTTGTGTGTCTCACTCTACCAGATACGACTTTGTGGAGATAGAGGATCCGACTGAGAAAACCGTCCTGGGTCGCTGGTGTGGGTCACAGTCGGCACCAGCTAGTCACACTTCCAAAGGCAGTCAGATCAGGATCCGCTTCATCTCTGATGAGTACTTCCCCTCTGAGCCCGGATTCTGCATCCGCTACTCCCTTCTGCCTGTGGTACGTACAGTGTCAATAAGTCAGGAGATTGAAAATGTGCATTGTAAGTTATTGAGCGCTTAGCTGCCATAGCATTTCTTTTTGCCAACTTCAGGGAGGTCACATAGCAGTAAGTAATGCCTCTCCTTGCGAGCGCAATTAAAAATAATGTGCTTGTTGTGACATAACATGGTGACTTAACTTGCAATCATCTCTTTCTGCTTATGTGTACCAGAGGTTTAAAGCATCGTTGCGGAGAAATGATATAACATCTGGCACCTGTACCATACTTTCCTGTGTTATGATAGTGCACACAAGTCAGGGCAGCATACACTTACACACAGACAAAACTACATGTCCACAATGTTCTGCAGCGACTGTGGCGAGTACAGTATATAGTGTTACACAGCACACAACAAATAACAATCTATAAACTCCAAATGGTTTCAAACTCATGTCATTTTCTCATTTTCTGGCGCTCGTATTGTCTCCATTTTTAAATGAACGGTTATGTTCTATATATAAAGCGATAAGCCCTTTGAACCTCCACTGTACCTTTTTAGATCCAGTCTGACAGACGAGGTGTCTCAATGTCACTGATGGTGTTGCTCGAGATGGAGAAAATAAAGTGGCTTCACATTCACAGAGAGGTTCTCTGACCCTCAGGGGGGTGGGGGGATTCATTCAAGCCCCTGAAATGAAAGTAGGAATTAAGAGATGGAAGTGCTTTTTGTCTCGTTGTCTCTTCATGTTTTATCATCACATACAGTTGTTCAAAAGTAATGCCCCCTTTCATGTGTTCACAGAGATGCATATGTTATTGTACTCTATACTTAGCACTTAAATATCTTTCTGCTAACAAAACAACATATCCTTCTTTCTGCTCTAACATGTACAGAGCATAAGCTGAAACTCACCCAGTGCAGCAACAGCTTTGCTGAAGACGTGAAGAGCTCAAGCAACAATTTCAGCAAAACCAGCCCCCCCCCAATATTACTTCTTTTATGAGAACAAAAAGGACAAAGAGAGACGTCTTCTTCCTTTAGGGCCTCGTGACCTCTTACTCGACATCAGTCAGACATTAGCCCGATAATGAGACTGAATTGTCATTTTGTTTCACATCATTCACTCAGGGTGACATTGTGTTCATGTTGGGAGGAGGGGCGGGGGGGGGGGGGGGGTTAGTTTGTTCTGGTTTGAATGTACAGCTGCTCCCATCCATACTTGTCGCCATTTATATGTATGAGTGAGGCTATGTACGATTGCTTAACACACTGAAGATGTGATTCAGGAGGTCAAGAATCAGCTAGACTAGCTTGACATTTCCTTATCAGACAAAAACATCAGTTCATTGGCTGCATGCTTTGAATTTTAATGAGTGAGATAAAGCACTTCTGCCTCCAACAAATGTTTGCATAACTGTGAAGAATGCATGAAAAGAAACAGCTTCTGTGCCCGTGTGCTGGCCATCCTGATCCATCCTCTCCTCTATTCCTCGTTCTCTTTCCCTGTCTTGTTTCTGTCCCCGGTCTTGAGACCACACACACACACACACACACACACACACACACACACACACACACACACACACACACGCACACACATAGAGACAATCCATTCGTCCCCGCTGCCTTCACTGACAAAAGCCCAGAGATAAACCGAAGAGACGACTGCCATGTTTTAACCTGTCATGTTTTTAGTTCTGTTCACTTGCTCTAAGTAAACATCTCTGCTCCTCATTAATCCCGAATGGCCTGCAGCACTGTGAAACCTGACAAGCACAAATAGGCAACTGAGGTCACTGATGGCACTTTGTATTCTGTCTGTAACTTTCTGTTCTGCTTCAAAGGCTTTTCACTTCTCTTAGTCTTCATGCACGTTATTATTTACGTTCTTTCTTCACCCTTAAAACCAAACACGACTGACACGCTGGAAACATACTGAGTGTCAAAGCTGTATGTCTCTGAAGACAGATGCGTTGAAAGAGAAAAGTGCTTTGTGTACCGGTGACTTGCTTTGTTGAGTTACTACAAACCACAACAAGTCACTGAAAACAAGGTTTGCTCAGCAAGTCTTCGTGTTAGGAATGAATTGCATCAAAGTGTATATTTACCACTAATATACTGCAGTAGTTTATGATGTTAGAGGCACAAGCGAGGTCTTTATTTAACTAATGGAGACGGAATTAGTCCAATAAGACACTTATTACAAGGAGTTTATCCAATTACGAAACCCCTGAAGACGAGTGAAGTGTTATCTAAAGAGAGATTCACTGCTGTTCTTTCTATCTGAGCAGCAGTCTACACTATACTAAAGTCTTTAGTGACATGTTTACACGTTTTAAACATTATTCGTCCTAATTATTAAGTTGGAAATGTCTCGATAATAGTGTTGATTCGATGCCTGAGTTTGAGCATCGTCAAGTAAAAGTCAATATTGTGCAGATAAATTGCAAACGCGTATAAAGACTATGGATCTGCCATACAATATCAACACAATACTTATTACATTTTAACTTGTTTTTCTACAAAACAAATGTCTTTATTGAAGAAAAGAAGTCCACACGCAGCTCTGTACAGACGTTTGCCTCAATGAAGTCTGAAGTTGGCAAATTATAAATCAGAAACTAATTTTATTTAGGAATAAGTACTAAAATAAATACAAATATTGAGGTTTGAAACCCAACCTTATTGTATGCTGTATTTTGTAGCTTAAAGAAAATCTGATAACTCTAAAATACTTTAAAGTAAAATGACTAAACTGTGGATGTTTTGGATTTGAAATGTCAAATTTGATTATTCTCCAGCAGAATGAAACTCTTCTACTGTGGTGTTCAAATGTCCGCCACTAAGTTTACGATGGAATAAGAGACCGGGGTTTATCTTTCATATTCCAACTCTAGAAGGTGCGGAAACCATGAAGGTGTGGGGGCGGTGGGGTTGGTGGGGGGGGGGGGGGGGGGAGGAAGCGTTGGCCTCTGCACGTTCAGTCTGGCTTCCCTTTGAACGCTCCTCTGACAGAGACGGAGCACGCTACAACAGCAGCACTCTGTTTCCTCTGTGGTCAACCAGCAGCTCCTGGAACCCCGTGCCACGCAGGGGCCAGCACTTTAGTTTATATTTAAACAAGCAATAATTCCTCCCCACCACTTCCAAAGGTGGGGGGACAAAATAAGACCCGGTCTGTAATTCACAGAAAGAGATTTTAGGGAAAGTGAGAAAGAGGTTGTTAAAACATAGAAGAGAAGGAGTCTGTTGGAGGGAGCGTGAGAGGTGTTGAGTGGCGGAGCAAACAAAACATGCATCATTGTCTCTGTGAGGTCCCAACGAAGAATCAAACCCTGCTGCTACCGAGGCACGGACATCCCTCCACCAGCTTGGTTTGTTTTAATGGAGTGAAGAGAGTTGAATAAGGGTGGAGGGAGAAAGGGAGTAAAGAAAATACATCATGATTAAAGCAGATGACTGGCAGGAGGCTCACTGTTGGCATGATGACATCGAGGTCTGTTTTTACACCAACCTCAATTACAGCGTGTGGCATACAGTGAGAGAAGAAAACGCTGTCTTCAACGCACACTTCTTGCTGCTTACTCAAAGCTCTCTTGCGCAAGGAAGCGGTTTGCAAGTGGGTATGAAAGAGAAGATATTGTTTTCCAGAGCTCTCCCAAGATGCTATTTCAGAAGTCTCATCTCAACATAGTTAGCTGAACCTGTCATTTTAGTTACCAGAAATAGGAGCGTGCGGTTGGTGCTGCATGAGAACAAAGAGATGCTGGAAATGAAGTAACTGTACAACTTGAAAACAAGGTTGTTTCCTGAGGGGCAGGGGTGCAGAGAGTTTGGCACAGATAAGAGGTACATTACAAGCTTTTACACTTTGACTCCGTCTTAGGTCACGAGAAGAATACAACACATTCAGCCTTTTAGCATTTAGAAAGCTGCGTGTGCTCTTTTCAAAAGTGATTTATTTTCACTTTACCTTGTAATCCCGTTACATATCCTACTTCTGCCTGTGCATATATATATATATATATATATATATATATATATATATAAATATATATAGCCTATGTATGTGCTTATATTGCAATGTTCATAATTGAAAATATGTTGGATAATTGGTTCAAGCCTGCCGTGGTCTGCTGGCTCAGCTATTTGTTTTTCATAAAATATTGATGTCAACTGCAACAAACAGAAAGCTAATTTTATTAAGGATTGGATTCAAGAGATTCTTTCCACTGTCTTGTCAGCTTTTAGGAAATAAGCAGTTCTGCACATGCCTTTAGTTTCATAATGTCAGACTCCTAGATGCAAAGGAAATAGCTACAATAGGACCTGTACTGACCCGGTGCCTCAGAAGACAAGATGCATCTGTCATGTCCAATCAGAATCCTGTCTATTCCAAGGCGTTGCTAAATGTTGTTCCACTCAATCTGTTCTTTAAACTGCCGTATTAATGCAAAAATGCTTTTGAGCTGTGTTGTTAAAAACCACCCATCATATATCTAAACATGTCAAATCAGAGATCTAGAATAATAAATGTATTTTAGTTCAAATGATGCCAATACTGGAAGTGCTCATGCATGAAGTGCTCAAAGTTGGTGGTCCATTTAAGCACTTTGTTTGTGAATTTCTTAAACGGGAGCTCTCATCTGCTACTTATGGCTTTATTCACACCATCTTGATGCGTCTCTGAAGAATTGCTCGGCTTCTTTATCTGAAGCCGAGCTTGCCGTGCGCCGCTAATTGGGGGAGTGTTGCACCATCGACATTCACAAGCTGTTAATGGCTTCCAGTCCACGCTGTACGCCGCTGCCAACGCTCAACTAATAAGAATGACAGCTTTCCTCTGTTGTCTGGGAAATACAGCTCTGCTCAGAGAATGAACTCTTCAATGTACTCTTACCATATATGACCAGCTCTGTGTCTGTTTATCACAGAAGGTGCCAAATAAACCAAAGATATGTTCAGTGGCGAAGAAGGCAGCCTCGTTAGAGTGAGTCAAATCTGTGGCAGGAACACAGCTGCGCATCAGCTGTATTTTTGCAGCCTGTGGTGCAGCCATGTCAAACCACTGGCATCTTCTTTTAAAAATCTATTCCTAAGGGATTTAGAGATTGACTGTATTACATGGATTATGCTGTCAATAAATCTTATGGTTGTTTTCTGTCCTACACCTTTTATTCAGAGTAAAAACACCCAGTACACTTGCTTTTCTGTAGTCAGGCTGAAACAATGACTATATATCTCTGGTGGTTTGTATAAATAAACACTTTTAAATGAAATAGTATAAACCACTTGGTGGGTAACTTTTGTCCAGGTGATCCAAGTTTTTAGCGTAAGTATTAAAAAATAATTAAACCACACATGCTTAAGTGAAAGTTAGTGCCATGGCCTCTGACTTAAAGCAAACTTTTCCTTTTCGAACCCACACGTCTCTCTGCATTCCTTTCTAATTCAGCCCTATAAGTCATCAAAAGGACGATACAGCTTCCTGGAATCATTTCTTCTTTTCAAACATTTCTGCCGCTCCAAAAGCTTAAAGACACAGCTGCCAGCAGTTGATGTTTTCAATGCTCTACAAGCTTTTTCTAAGTGTCACAATGTTGCCTTCTACCTGTCAGTCACGTAAGATTAGAGAGACCAGCAAGCTGACACGTTGGACAAACGCAACATCGCTTGGCTGAAAGGTTTAACAGATTAGTCTCTTCTTTCGTGGGAAGACCAACACCCAAAGGTATCAATCTTCTCTGTGCCTGCACGCTGCAGCCTGAAGGGCTGGGAGTTTGAAACAAAAATACTGCGCCCACGGGAGCTAAAGGGACAAATGTTATTATGCAAAGTGAGCAGAGGAGGTAACATTTGACAACTTAATAAATGATAGCAGTAAATCACATTAGCCTCTCATCTTCAGTGCATGGAATTATTTTTCGGATATCACTTGCACCCCGTTGGAGTTCATGATTTTAAGTTACATCCCTGCCTTCAATGCAGGATAACACATTTTAACGGAGGCAGGTACACAGCCAATATTCCCCCAGTGTCTGCTGCAGTTGACAGTTTGGATTATATCAACAAGATTGAAGTCCAATCAGTTCCCAGAATCAGTTGGCAAATTAATGCTTTGGCCAGTGTGGCAACGATTGGCATAATATTAGTTTGTCTGTAATCTTCAGAAGCTTAAATCACAACTTCTCCACACATTACCAGGTCTAACGCATGAAGCTTAAATTGGGTCCCAGCTGGCCTGGACGGTCATGGCTTCTGTTGAACTCAACTCAAGTCCAAACCACTGCAGCATTTAATGAGCCTGAACCCAATTTAAACACGTTTTTTTTTGTTTTACCCTGACCTCAAATGTACCCTTGCAGAGTCAAACTCCCTTTCTTTTTATACCTTAACAGTTTTTCACATTGTAGAAATAAAGCACATCCTGTCACTGCTGACAAAGTTGTTCCTGTTCTGGTATTCTTAACCGAGAGCAAACTCACAAGCTCTTAAATCTGTCTGTAAGAGGCAGAAGGTGCAGTGAAGTGGCTTTTGGCATTAAAGCTACAGTGTGTGTCTTTATATTATTCTGGCAGAGAAAAAATATGACTTTCTTAGTGTACAGATCCATTAAAAGTTAAAGCCTATGAAAGCATTGCATAGATAAATAGCCTACTGTGTTTACTGAATAAATGACCTTTCTTTTCCATCGCTCTCCATCTCATCTCCTGGTTCTCCCGCAGAGCGTAACAGAACCGGAATTCCCTGCAGTTCTCCCTCCAGCCCAACAGGGTATTGAGGAGTTGTCAGAGGCTGTGGCGGGGCTTGGCAGCGTGGAAGAGGTCATGAAGTACCTGGAGCCGGAGCGATGGCAGCTGGATGTGGAGGAGTTGTACAAACCTACATGGCATGTGCTGGGGAAATCTTTCATCCATAATAAGAAAGCCAGAGGTAGGACACTTAGAGACGTGCACCTTTTTATAATGAAATCCAAAAGCTGCAAATACAATATAATAGTTAACAATTGCAAACATGTCCGATGCACAGGAAATGATTCTGATCATGTCCTCTCTATATCTTTTGAGGAGGAGCTGATCTCAATCTGTTGAGGGAGGAAGTTCGACTGTACAGCTGCACTCCACGCAACTTCTCTGTGTCCCTGCGTGAGGAGCTGAAGAGGACGGATGCCATTTTCTGGCCAAGCTGCCTCCTGGTGAAGCGCTGTGGTGGAAACTGCGCCTGCTGCTCTCACCGCTGCTTCGACTGCCAGTGTGTTCCCGCCAGGGTAACAAAGAAATACCACGAGGTAAATATCAATTTGATCATGAAATACCAGGAACATGGAACATTTTGGAGAATGTTGAGACATTTGTCGTTGGATTATTAAATGAATGCCAGTTCAAAATCAAACATTTCAAAGGTTAAATTATGAAATTACTAGCAGGCAGAAAACTAAGATTGGATATGTTGTCTGAACCCTCTGAGTGGTTTAACATTTACTCTTGAATTGGCTGTGAATCTGTGGCCTTTCATAGTTCCAGCCTTCAACCAGTATTTCCAACAGCATAATGTAAAAGACTGATTGACCTCACATTTGTTGAATTTGGTGATTTCTGAACTGTCATATCGTGCCACACTCAGGCCAACTTCACATTTTTACTATACTCATAGCAACAACACTCTATGAAAAGCAATCTTGACATTACGTTGCAAAATACTATGTTACTTTTATTTCTTTGTCAGTTGCATAATTGGCTTTAGAATACATTTAATCACATTCAAATTGAAAGGCAGAAATGTGATGGGATTAAGACACTGGTATTATAAAACTGTCCTTTTAGGCCTTCAGTTAAATCCTTCACTCTTACTAAAACCAAGTGCATAGCTACACAAACTGGTTTCACTTCTAAATAATGTACCAACCGATGCTTTAAAGGAGGTGTTTGATGTCTGGCTGTTAACTAAAGTGTCCTCCTCTTTGACAGGTTCTACTGTTGAAACATCGGAGCGGTGTCAGAGGCCTGCAGAAGTCTATGACTGATGTCCTCTTGGAGCACCATGAGGAGTGTGCCTGTGTGTGTAAAGATGACTGGGACTGACCTCAGACGTGTAATAGCTGCCACTGGAATCGCACAGGACGCTAGAAATGAACCTCTGTAGCTGATGCAACGTTCTGTATCTCATCCACTTCCACGGGGAGCTAAACAAGATTGTCCCTTTATCCTGTTGTCCTTTCGCTAATTGGATGAAACAGAACAGACTGGAATCGAATAAGTCTTCTGAATGGATTTGACTGCTGTGGAATACCAATAGTGTGCTCTGAGTGCATTTTAGAGAGACAAACAAATTCACTGGAGCAGATCTGGACTATTACCTATGTGCTCTGAAGACTGTTTTTTCAGAGATTAGAACATTGAGGCGCTTTTGCCTCTTCTTGAGGTCTCTTTTAAAGTTCAGCCAGTGTGGGCTGATAGTGTCATGGAAAATGGGAGCTTCTTTGTTCAAGTGCTTTTTTTATGTCTATATGTGAGCTGGCTCCAGCTGCCTTACTCCCTCCGCTCCTCTATTATTACCATCGAGACAAAGAAAGGTGCTTTTTTCATGATCAAGTTTCCTTTGCTCCCCTCTTGTTTCACAACATATTTAATCTGCAGCCGCTGAAATGCCTTGCTAATGAGACTGTATTATGTGTAAATATTTAATTTACATTTTCTCTCTGTACTATCGTGCCTTTTCTACCAAAGATTCTCAAGGAGAAGATAAAAGTTGCACATGTAGAATCAAGCTGGGTGTTGTTTATTACAATTCTTCATTCGACCCATCTCAGCAATCTCAAACCTGCTTGCTTCAGGAATTCCTAGCGCCAAGCAATTATTGCTACATTTGAGATTGTTCATATTCAATATTTATTTGTTTAATGAAAGGGAAATTTAGGTCCACAATGTTTTGTTTGCTACATATGTCACATTACAGTAGTATAAGCCTTCAGTTTTCATTCTTAGTAATTTTACATTGCCATTGTGTTATGGATGCGGTTCATTTTCTGTATGCCAAAGTTATTTATCTCTACTTTTCAATAACTGTTTGTGTATTTCATTGTACTGAACATCAAAAATAAATTCTTCCATTTCTAATTGGAGGTACTGTACTTGGGACTGGTTAGAAAACAATAAAAAACAATATGCAAACGGTTGTATTTAGTCCTGAGGAAAATATCAATCAATGCTGGACAAACTCCCCAGGCATGGTGGTGGTATGGTATGTTTAGAAAATACTATATGTAGTTTCCGGTATGATATTAGTACGAGTAAGTGAGAGAGAAACTCTGATCATTGGTAAATATAGTAGGTTGAGAAGTTATTTTCAAAGTAAAGATGCCAAATGTATATCATTGCACAATTCAAATAAGGTGAAAAGCATTGAAGAAATGTGATTCAAGAACCAACATATCCAGTACAACATTTCCTCTAAAGCAAAATAACATAGTTAGTCCTAAATTCATTGAATGGATGAGCAGTGGAGGAGGAAAAGGTCATATGCATGTTGCTTTGAATTATTAATCTGATTTTCTTTAACACAATCCAGGGGGGTTTCATAACAGTAAATAATTTTGACTTTAAAGCATTCCTAAATGCAGTTTACAAGTACTTCAAATAACACACTTAAAGAGAACTTGGGTTCAATTTACCCATACAAAAAAGAGAATAGTTGAAACAAAATGATTAACAACCCTCTCTAAACATCTAAAGCATCGTCATTTAAATAGCATTGCATGTGCAAGCCAGCTGTAAAAAGCAAATGAGGAGCTACAGTAGATGAGCCTAACACAATTATCGTTATCAAGGCTTTATTTCTACTAATGATTATCTGCAGTACATAATTTGGGCCACCAAACCAAGGTTTATTGTGAACTTTTAACATGGTATCATCTGCATAGAAATGTAACAAAAATGTATGATGTTTCTAAATTGGCATATGCAACTTAATTAATTATCCAGGTTTGTTTTGATGGGACTATTCAATGCTGCAATTGTGTACTAAAATCTGTACAAAGGGCCAAGTGAGGTGTCCAAGTACCCCTCTTGTGTGACCATATAGTGCAAAAACTAATCTATCCTAAATACCAATCTTGAACCACTTGAGTCTGATTTAGCATAACTGCATAGGTACACAGATAACCATAAACCTTCAGCTCATTAATTACAATAAGCTAAGTAATAAAACCACCATATAACTTTAATATTTGAATACCTTAAAACCTAAAGAGGAAGCATCTTCCTCAGGCCTTATGTTTGAATTATTTATTTCACGAGCTCCTTATCAGACAGTGAGCAGCGTTGTTAATGCTCCCTCGGCCATCAGGTCACCCAGGAGGAGGTTCTCATTTGTCCATCTCACGCTGCTGTCCTGGCCAATTATTCTGATCTAATGTGTGCCCTGGCAGGCATCTACGGTGATGCCAGATGCTACTGCATAAACCCGCCGGCTCCCAGTTACCAGTGTGGTTTTTATAATATTAAATAGACCGCCTTCCTTAGTCAGTGCAGTGTTTCTTTTCAGAGGAAACCTCACTGCACTGGCACAAGATGTGACACACAGCATGGGCAGTTGGTCTGGTTCTTAGTTTGTTTGTGTATGCATGTGTGTGGATGTGTGCAACTACAATCCACCACATGACGCTTCTACCCTTCACCCACATGCCCCTCTGCTCATTGCTTCCTTCACTGGGAAACCAAAGCAGCCTGAGTCAGGCTAGACCGCAGCAGTGCAATTTAAGTGTCTCTACTTAACGCAAGAAACACATTTTTTATTCATTTTGTCTCCGAGGAAAACCAAACTCTTAACCTGTGCCCAACTTAGAAGTGTTGCTCAACGTGGGTTGAACAGACAAAGAAAAGAGCAGTGCGTGTATAAATTTAAACGTTTCTAACAGGAAATCCAAGCTGCACTGTCACTGTGCAGTACATTTCACAAGGCGGTGCAGACACTACACCAGTGATTGCTAAACACCGCAGATGTTACACCAAATAACATGTTTTTTAATGATTTTGGAGTTTTACACTTGCTCTGAGTAAAGTTTGGGGCACAATAACAGTCTCAATCTGCCTCCTCTACACATGAATCATCTCTACAACAATCGCACCACACTCAGCTCCAACTTCTCCTCCTACAAAGACTTATTTAATGAAATCACATGACTAATCTCTTATAAATTACAGGTTTGACCTTCCCTCCGGAATCCGAAAAATTGAAAAGATTGAGCCTCCTACACCTCTATACACATCGTTTGAGAAAATAATAAATCCAAACTCAGCACAGTCCTTCAAAGAAGAGTTATCCCTGACATGTTTGCGTCAATGGAAAGTGTGGAGGTTGCATCGTTTTTATCTTCTCTAGACTTTTTACTGCTCAAAGAAATTCAGTCGTCTGAGTTGGTGCTAAAAACATGGTCAAAGTTAATGGACTAATGTTTCCCTAGCGTCAGATACCGGCAATCTTACATTTGTTTCTGTTTTGTTTTGTTGTGTTTTTCTTGTGAAGCATAAATGTTCTATGCAACAACTGCATTTCGTTGTGTAACCCTGTGTCATTAAATTATCCCTGGATCCTTGTATTCGTTGCCTGGGTGCACAGACTGTGTGGGTGTCTCCAAGAGCACCTGTTCTTGTATGTGCAGCAGCGCAAAGTACTAAACGGCTGGGTGAAGGTGAGTATAAATCGGAGGGTGATAAATACACAATAGAAAGACTTTCAACAGGGAATTTGTATTGTTGTCAAAGGTGTGTTTTTATGATAAAAGCACGACGATGAAACATGTTTAGGGAGCCGTTTGCATAAATGCATCAATCTGACAATATTTCAGTTTTAATTCTACTGTATCTCACGTCATGAATGGTTATATCATAAAGTCAAATGTGACACAACAGTCTAGAACAGTTTGGATTGAAGTTGGCTCACTTTCTTTGTTTCTGCTTGTTTTGCAGAATATTTAGAATAAACTCCATCTGTCACACGAGTCTGTTCCCAGGAGCTTAACAACCTTCTGGCCTTGTCTCAAATCTCAACCACAAGCACTTCAGCCAGCGACAACTGTGGTCTTGCACTTTCCACTTATCTCTGTCATTTCCCATCACTGCAAACTATTCCTAGACTACACTATTGTATAGGCACTACTTTCAGATATATGAATTTAAATGTACCTTGGAAGAAAGCTGACATTTCAATCCGACAATCAATTATTGTGACATTCGTATAACTTTATAACAACCCCGACATAATTACGTTCCCATACAACTAAACAGTTCTCAGTTACGTTTTAAGGGAAAAGTATTTACTGCAGGATTATGGTAGCGCTTTTAAACTTGTGGGTAACATTGTAAATTATTACAAAACCAACAAAACTACTTAGTTATGTTCAGGCAACAAAACCTATTTTTTAGATTTAGTAAAAGATCAATGTTTGGCTTAAAATAAGTACGATTGTAACGTTATTGAACTTTGACTTTTGGATTTACATGGGACAGGAACACCAGGCCTCCTGTGTTTGTGCCCATACACCCCGATCTCCTCGCCCGTAAGTGCACTTCTGTGGATTTAAATTAGAAACATATATATAATGCGTCAAAAACAGACGTAATCCGGGAGCATATACGTTTCACTTGAAACATAATTGACAATTCAGTTTCGTTGTATGGGAGCATAATTCTTAGGAGACCTGGGTGCTTTGTATCCATTCTCCAAGTAATTTCCCTGAAGTGGTTTGCAAGTGCTGTTCGCATGCCCCCAATAAAACCATGGGTCACACCTCGCTGCGAGCACATAGTTAGCTGTGCCTGTATGTAGAATGCTAATAAGGCCAAGAAGACATTTTAGGAACAATAAAGCATAGGCTTTTCTTTCCCCATGCCTGCAAAAAAAAATATATTCAGCGTGAAACTTCATCACCTATCTTGCCGAAAGAAAGTAGATGTGATCCTGAAAAGAATGTGTTACAGGCCTGTCCTATTTTCCAAATTCACTGCAGCCTTTGCACAGCTCTCACGTTTGCAACGCTCCATCTCCTATAACTGGCAAATGACTATAAATTTCAACATGGAGTCCGGGAATCGATCGCGACTTGAGATCGTTAATAACAGCGCTGGGTCTTTGAGCACTGACTGATGGGGATATATGGCAGCCCCTTCCAGATGACATCTCCAGCATCCCTAATTGGTTCACAGTATATAGAGGGAAAGGCCAAATTGACGGGTGCATGTTATGTTTTGATAATTATAGGGTGCTGCAGTAGCGGTTTTCGGAAAACCGGCTGTTGTTGCTGGGAATGTAAGGTCCTCGACTTCACTGTAGTATTAATCATGGGTCAGGAAATGCTTTCGAAAGCAGCCCAGCACAGGAGCGCTGCATGTTATATATACTGTAGGTTGAATCATTTGACAGATGTCTCCCATTTCAGCCTTCTTCTCCTCATTACGCCGAACATTTAACCACAGCACGTTACCACGCCGAGATGAAAGTCTCTACTCTGAACTTTATAATACACTCTGCATTAAACATCCTGCCATAAATCAAATACGTAAGTGTACAGTATATACAACAATTTCACCAAACTGAGAAACCACAGGCAACAAAGAGTGCTATACTTGAATGTGGTAAAACTACTAGAAAGTTCAACACTTTTTAAAAGTCATCAGGTGCAAATTGCAAGTCTGGCAAGTTCCTCTGCTCAATTGTATCGTGTCTCTCTCAAATCGCTTAGCAAATGCCATCAGACTCAGACTGTATCCCCGAGCACATCAGGCAAGTGATAGTGTGAGAGCTACATTCATGAGATAGCATATCTCCTACAATACACGCACACAACATGGTGGCGGTGTTGTAGATATACCGGGGGTCTGGTACTGACAAGCTCTGACAAGCCTCTCACAGCTGACGCTATTACTCACAGACGTCCGATCTCGCCGACGGCCATAAGGGAAATGCATCCTTAATAGAATGCAAGGTCAAAAGTTACGGAGTCCTGTGTCATGCACTTTAATTGGCTGTGTGTTTGGTTAACCCTGGAGGAACACTTTGTGGGTCCCTGATGATGAATTCAAACTAAGGAGAAGGCACACTGTTTTTAATCAACCTGAAATTGAGGGCCTGCAAAAGAGAAGTTATGTAATCCGATAATTATTGCTCATTGATTACTCTTTTGGAATTTGACACTGTCCTGACATGTTGTGAGCGCAGAGGTGACACATGCGTGATCCAAAGAGCCCGAGGTGGTAAAGGTCACATGGTGTCTCAGGGGTCTGTGGGTATTCTGCCAGGGGACCTGGATCCAGACAATCCACTCGTTTCTCCCTGACAGAACTGATAAGTGTTTTCTGTAAAACAAAAATACAGTTTAATATTTTTTATGATACATTTTACTATTAAATGACTCGCATTGATGCAGCTCAAATGGTATAGAAGTTCATGTAAAGCACCTTCTGTTAGAGTTGTATTTTGCCACATGAGAACAGTAGCGGCTGATTAGGTGATGCTAATCAAAACAATGCAAAGGGTACGGCTGATTTCGAAGTCAATTGTCAACTCTATCCTCCGTGTGTGAGCATCAGACAGAATCTTTCAGCTCTGCTCTAATTGGTACAATTTGAGAGTAGATTGACTCTCAATCACGCATGCTTGTTCTGCTTTGTGATGGTGATTTAACAATGTGTGACGACGATCTGTTAGATTATAACGTTGCACAATTAAAATATCTGGGAGCTTTTAATGTAGTGTTTGGATCTTGCCTTGTACCTGTAAAAGTATTTTGCATGTGCATACTCTACAACCTGTTTATCTTCTGCTTTAGAAGTGGGGTTTTTTAGAAGTTGCATGTTAAACATACAACAGAGAGCTGGATTTGACTAACTTTTGTGATCAAGTTTAAATTTCACTTTTAAAACACTCTTTACTTTCATTTAAAAAAATGAAACCATTAGTTTCATGTTCAGATATACATTCTGCCAAGTGTCACCTCTTAGGCAGCCTCAGTGACTGCCTCCTTTACTCAGCTAGTCCGTACATGATCCTTAGAGAGAGCGCTCACGCCTGCACCATGTTAGCTTTTACATCAGAGCATTAGCTAAACACAAGGGCCCTCTGTCACTCGCTCGACAGAGATTGATGGCTTCTAATGCCACCTTATGTTTCTTTCTGTGGGTGAAAGGGTGACAAGGTATCATAATGTAAACACGACAGTTGTAGGTAGTGTGACTTTAGAGGTGTGTAAGAGTATCTATATCTGCACTGCATGGAAGACCTCTTGATTTCTATCATGTTAACAAATATGAGGGATAAAGGATATAATCATACGCACAATATCATAATATTTCTAACTTTTATTCAAGCCAGTTTCGTATTTTACAAAGCATAAAAGTGAGTAGTAGAACTAATCGTCCCTGTTATCTACAAAGTTCTCAGAAGTGACAAAATGCCCTAAAGTTACAACTTTGGCATAAAATTCATTAGATAAAAAGATGGCACACAAAGTTAAATTAAGAGGAACTGTTTCTAATTGTATCTGCTTGTGAAATTGTGATTTTGAAACAAAGGTAAAGCATGTAGTTTAATCTGTAACATATAGTGGAGACCTCTTTTAGGTAAAAGATGCACAGCCTACAGGATTGTGTGAAAGGTTTCGGTTTAAAGTTTGCTTTGCATTTCCAGAGCTGAGCATCCGATCATGGATCACGCACAGAGGTCGCGGGAGACTCTGATGAATTATTTTCTTTTCTCCACGCCTGGACTTGCCCCATTGCCTCACTTGTAGTCGCACGCACAAATGGGCCGAGTCAAATGGTTTACGCATCCTGTTTTCCCTTTTCAACACTGTTTGAAATGAGGGTCACAGACCACATGTGAGGTGCAACACAGGTCCCAGTCAGCAGTCCTCTAAATGTCCCATTCATGTCGAGGCCCGGCTGAGCCAGTTCTTGAAAATCTACTCGACTGATGTGGTGACTGGTAAAAAAAAAAAAAAAAAAGCACAACGGACGGGGTCAGTAAACGCTCCGGTGGCGAAGGTGTACACATTTAGGAAACCAGCCTCGGCTGATGACACGGGGCGTCTTCTTTCCTGCAGACTTTCCAGTCATTCAACTTCTGGAAAATCTCAACACAACATCTAAACACAGCATCGCTCATAATTATACGAAGCACCGGTGAACACCCAACATCAGTGCTGATAGCATCGGCAGTAATCTTAAGCAAATGTTTTTCTTTTACTTAAATCAGTGGAGCTCACTCACAAATTAAAGGCAGACCTTATATCCTGTTTTATTTAATGAGACACACACCAAAGGAGAGCTCTGAATAAGTCAGCCTCTCTGTGTTTCCTCTGCCTGTTAACAATGTGGACAAGTATTTCAAATGAAGTGAGCGAAGCTAAAAGAAAACTCCCATCCCATAACCGTACAAACAGACTGATCGGTCTCCATTGAAGGAAGAAAGGGCAATGTTTGAACATACCATCGTTTCTGAAACATAATGGTGGGCATCGTGTACTTTGAAGGGAGACCAAAAACAACATTATGCCAAGTGTTTGTCTCTCCTGCCAATCTCTTAAACTAACTCAACCTCCTTCTAGTTTTTACATTTTCAAACTCAGTACTACCACCACTTTTCTTTTTCTTGCTTGCTTACATTTTTCCCGGTTCAGTTTATGTTCTGTGGTAGCGTTTTGATCCACAAATGCCCGGTCTGATCCTGAGGGGTGCACTTGACTTTGATCACCAGCTGTGTTCCTCTAAGTAGTTGTCAGGGGAGAGGACTTTGGTACATACAGTATCTTCAGATGTGATTATTTGAAGGCTGTGAGGAGTGTGTTGGGTAAACTAATTCACCTCACACTCTTCTTTCATGTTCCTATAAAAGGCAAAGTGATTGATGTTTGAGTCTTTGACTATCTTAATTGGTGTAGAAGATTTTTTTTACTGGTTTATCCTTTAGCTTCAGTTACCAAACACAAGGTGTGTGGAAGCTGTACTTATCTATTGTAACAAACTTTAAAGTCAGATCAGTTTAGAGACATATGATTCATTTAAAATGATTTAAAAAGAGACAGTCTGACGTCAAATAGACTAAAAATAAACTTTTTCCAACTTGTGATGCCAGAAAGCATCCGTGTCATGACACACCATGCACGATTGCTGATACTGACCTTATTGGATATTGGCTATGATATAACATATCCATATTATAATATTTAGTATTCCTGCAAAACAGTTATCCAGCAGGCAGCGGGCAAACGTAGCAGGTTAAAAGTGGATGTATAATATTAACTTACTCCTTCCAGTGGATTTTTCAATACAGTGTGAGATTGATGAACTGATTACCTTTCTAATGTGTAAATATGAGTCAGTGTGGTTATGACTGTATTCTCCAAATTGAGGCGAAACAAAGCTGCCTTGCAATAGAAACAGGCCTTATCGAGCTGTTATGATGTCTTCGCTCTAGAAATGCAGATTTTGGAAGATCTAGTCCTTTAACTTGGACACAGCTATCGTACAAGTGAACACTCTTTACATTAAATGAGACTTCTGAGTGTGTTGCTGTTGTTCTAAGTTTGCAATCCCTCCGTGATACTGGGTGTTAAAAATCCACCATGTTCTGAGGTTAAAGTGCTCCCACAATAAACACATAATTAGATTAATAGATATAGTGATTACTGAAATCTGAAAATCAAAAGATGCCATAACTTAGTCTTGTATTTTAAAGTTTAGAAACTTTCAATGAAATATGAACTAAGAATCTCTTCTTGCATTTCACTGCAGTTCATATTACAATCACTGAAACAGGATCCTTTCAGTAAATTGAAGCTGTCCTTTGTTGCAGGTGATCTTCCATTTTCCAAGGAAGACATTTGTCACAACCTGTTGCGTCATCATCCTGGCTTTTAGTTTTTCTGTTTCCTGTTTTACTTTGTAAGAACACTCACCTTTCACTTCCTGTCTTTGTGTGTTTTCCCGCCTTTTGTGATTAGTTTGCCCCGCCCTGATTGGATCCTCCTGTGTCTCATCACCTGCTGCCCTTGTGTCTTTGCCTCCAGCTGTGTCCTGTTGTTGTGATTAATACACCTGTGTGTCCCGTTGCTCCTTGTTGGTTTGTTGCCTATGTTGTCGTCGTCGGTCCTTCTGTGTTTATCCCTGCGTTGATCCTGGTGTTCCCTCGTGCCAACCTGGTTTGTCCTATATTCTGTTACCTCAGCTTTGTTTATCAAAGCTCGCTTTTTGTTTGCAACGTGCCTGCTGTGTGTCCTGCGCTCGGGTCCTCTTTTTAACGGCACCGTGACATATTGAGAGATTTGCAATCAGGATTTTAATACATATTGTAGAAGAATAACCTTTGATGTCTAAATGACAAAATTCAGCGCTCCAATATAAAAGTTTATCTTGGTTTTCCAGTTATTTTCTCTTGTGACTGGCATTTAGTTCACTGCATGTTTTTTATGCTGTATCAACTGCGGTAGTTTTCCTAATAAAAATGTCTTTGAAGTCGGATTCAGATAAGATCAAACATTCTAATATAAAACTTGTACAGAATTATTAAATGCAGAACTTATAAAAAATAAAAAAGATTCACCCGCTCTTTGTCTGAAAAGGCATCAAAGCCTTCCAATTCCCCCAGGTATTGGCTTGAATAGGTTAGTAGCATGATGGGACTTGTGCTTCAGTGATGCCTGACAAGTCAGTTTCTCAGTAATGACGTTCTAATACTCAACAAGACCTTGAGGTTAATGAATGCCACAAAAACAAACTGGCAATATGTTCAACTTCTTTTCTGGAGCAACACAACCTTGTTTCTGTCTGCTGAGCCACCCTGCGACTCATAGAGACATTCAATAAGGGATCAACAATGTCATCAAGTTCTGAATAATAGCAATGCAAATACAAAATGGATTTCTTCTAACAGAAGTCTGTATTTCCATTTTCCAGCGTCATAGTTGTTAAATAGATTCTTAAAAGTGGTAAAAGAAGTACTTTGCCACTTGGCATTGGCAAATCCTTTAAACAGAGTCTTGGCCTTCTATAATTTATATTGACTGTTCAAAGAACAAGTACTGACTTCACTTTACATTTAACTATGATTTTTGCCCAGCTTGCACACTGTACATGCACAGCACTACGTGAAGTTGACGGGGCGTAGAGGCTGTTTTCATCCAAAAGCACAGAGTGCCAAGTAACTGCAGTTTAAATGAGGCTGCTTTTATTGGCTCCTTAGTGCTTGGCTCATGGATAGTTTAGCTTGAGCAGGCATAGCCCGCAGTGTCTTAAATAGCTTGTGAGGTCCTGACTTTGCTTTCAACTTCACTAGTGAGTGAGTCGCTGTGTAATTATTTTAACCGCCAAACAATTATTTACCTTCCATCTAATTGATAAAAGCTTCACCTCCACATGTGTTTGGGTTTTTTACAACACTTTGTGATGCACAAAGTGCTACTAGCTCATACCAATGAACCCTCGTAATAGTTTATACTGAATACTACTGTGGCAAATGTGATGGGACTTTTCATTTAAGAAGACCCAGGCTCGGCTACCTCATTTACAACTTAATGCATCTGTGGTAGAAGCCTGTATTTAACGAGAAAGGGTTGCGTAAGTCAGATGCTGTTGCTTAATGCATAAAAGATGTGAGCTCTGCATTTACCACGCAGCACTTAGGGTACAGAAAGCCCCCTGTAGACATTTCTAATGTGATGTTGCCCAAAGGCAAAGATTCAAATCAAATCTTTTCACCTTGTCAATGCATGACGCCCGGGACCGTCTGATGATTATCTAGGATGAAGGCTGATGAGGTCTCTGTACACTTTGTGGATATGTCAGATGGGACAAAGCCAATACCTGCGGCCATAGCATTTTTGCATGTGAGGTTTACATCGCAGAACTATCAGCCTATGTCTCGTTTGCTGATCCTGACTAGTTTTAACATTCAAACGGTCGCCATCACTATTACAGAGGCGCTCGATCATGCCACATGAAACAGTTTTATTTGAACAGAAACAAAGATATAACGGAGAAAAGTACATGACAAGCACAGTATTATTCATGTTTTATAAATGTAATATATGCATTTCATTTGTGGTTACAAATCTAACCCACATATAACAAAAACAAACCTGTTTCCCCTGAAACAATTTATTACATTTGTACATGGTGCTCACAGGCCATTACTGTTCCACATGTTGGTGTAATGTAATAATGGTGCAATGATAATGTAATTCATTTACAGTTAGTGTTTAACCTGGAATGTAAATGCCTAACACACACGCCAGCAAAACCACATTCTAAATGGAAACAATTGAGTTTTAGGATATGAAAATATATGCTTCAATACTTAATTCCTCATAAATGTCTAACATCTGCTTTGAAATATCTTCAAATCCATCCCGAAAAACTAATGTGAAATGCATTTAGGAAAAGGAATTAACTGTAATAGTGGTATACTGTATCGCCTAATGTCTGAAACCAACGTCAAATATTATCGGTGGGTGAAGGAAAAACACTTAAAATGTTTGAGTGTAATCATAAAATTCACAACGTAGAAAGGTGCTGTGGGGAATTATAAATACTGAATATAGAGAAATTAAGAATAATAGACTACCACATCCTTATTCAATAATAGACTTCAGATTTGATTTAAAGGAGACATTGTGCTCCACTGTTTGCAAATGTGTCCAAGAATGTTGCTTCTGTCAATCACACAAAACTGGCGGAGAAGTTGCTTCCCATGAGGTTTAACTGTTCTACTTATAGCTGACACTTTTCCTTTTATGTACAAACTGTGGATGATTGCAGATGAAGCCCCTGAGATGTTGGAAAAGGTGTCCCACAGGGATCAATAATGGGTCCCCTGCTATTTATTCTTTATTGAACTTGATCTTGTGGTCATGTTTAACAAATTGATGGTACACTTTAAATTAAAATTGTATTCTTGCATTTGAGCAGAGCTTGTTTCTATCTTAAAATAGATATATGCTCATGCTGCTGACAGACAACTGGATCAGGATCAGCAAAACTATCGCACTCACAATTGTGAGTCATGTATTACATAAACTGTGACAGTCATCTCCAGCATCAAGAACACATCAAATATTTAGAAATAAGACCTGGCTATCCAAGTTGACGGAAGTGAATTTGAATGTCTTACAAGGTGTTTGTTTAATGAGACTTATTGCATGAATAAAATAACTGAACTACTGAAGCAGTAGGAAAAATAACACAAAACAACTACCAGCACAACACAAGACTGACCACACACTACTCACACAAGATAAACCAACCAATATCTAGTGCAGACATGTCATCTCTGCCCTCTTCAATAGGCCCTGAGTTCAGCTCCAAACAGTGAGAGAAGGTGAAACAAGATGCTCCAAAAATGTGATGTTGGGGTCATGTGCTGCCTTGTGGGGAAACAGAAGTATGTTGCAGGTAAAGGTTTCCTAAAATAACCCAATAAAAGAGAGTTTCTGACTATCCCAGTGGAGACAGGAGGTGTGTGTGTGTGTGTGTGTGTGTGTGTGTGTGTGTGTCTGTGTCTCTGTGTGTGTGTGTGTGTGTGTGTGTGTGTGTGTGTGTGTGTGGTCCCCCTATTTAGTGTTCAAAACTATAAACTGATGTGTGTATTGACATGTTGAATAACAAAACACATTTGTGAAAATACAATTGTTGATGAATTCTGCACATTAATAAACTCTTAAACATGTCTTTATAGTTGCACACACACACGCACACACACACACACACACATAACCATATGTTAATGTATATAATGCTTATAAATGCTAAATGGGGGGATGAAAAGTGTATCCATAATAGTGTTACCAATTAGCTAATCCTAGATTAATTTTAAGTGAGTCTGTGAGTCATATTTGTAAATCTGATTAAAACCCTTGCAATTTATTCTGCAGTTGGATTTTAAGGTGGCGCCCACTGTTATAGATTATTAGACTTTCTTTTTCATAGCCAACAGCATCAGGAGGATTTTCCTGTAGTTAATCTACTGTTGTTTGGTTGATTGTTTAACTGTTTTGCATTGAAAAGGAAATCCTGTATGTGGTGAAACTACAGACTGATGAGAGACCAGAGTTGATACAAAAATGAACTCTGTGGGAGGAAGCATGCAGACATTGGTGGTCTGCCACTGCTGGCACCAACTCAGAGAGTTTCCACTGGAGATGCCAAATGCAGGCGGTGCCAGGAGAGAGATGGATCAAGGCGACGGGCTGTGGTATTCCCATGTCTCTGATCACAGAAGGTACACTCTGCAGGGGAACCTGAGAAAATCCGGAGGTGGGAACAGTTTCTGATTTGCTCCTCGAGTAGACCTTCGACTTGCCTGTGCTGCAAACCTCTGCGGTACGTTTTCATTTAGATCAAAGGGCCCAACCCCAATTCCAAGCATGCAAACACAGTGAAACATCTGCAGCAAAATCCATGATATTTCCCCCGAGGATTTTCCTAGTGGACATATTAAAACAAACTCCTTCATGCTGCCGGCCCCACCCCTGACCACTGGAGCTCTGACCACTCTGTGTCCACATCTGTGCTGGTTTGAGAGGAAAATAACCAAGAGTGGCCTTTCTAATCGTGAGAAAATGAGCACAAAGATTGTGTGTCTTTTTAGTTCACTCTGTCGAAAATACAGTAGACAAAATACTGCAGCTCGTTGACATATTTATAGCCTTGGCAGGGTGGGAAAAGTAATTTATGAGCACGACATCCAAACCTCT
Organism: Cottoperca gobio; assembly: GCF_900634415.1. NCBI lineage: Eukaryota > Metazoa > Chordata > Actinopteri > Perciformes > Bovichtidae > Cottoperca > Cottoperca gobio. The sequence goes on from NC_041364.1 coordinate 4,388,691, forward strand.
GAATCTGCACACAATTATCTTATCCTCCTTGGCAGGATTAATTGCACATATATTCAGAAGAAGATGATTGAATCGCTGCATATTAGACTAAAACATTTGACATCTTTGATCAGGTATGCGTAGTTATAAAACGAATGGCAGGGACGGTGCAACAGCCTGCTTGTCTGCTGAAAAGCCCCTCTCCAGCTTTCTTTGAGATAGCGTTGCTATGGAAATAGGCATCCTGGCCGGCACGCGGGAGAGAGCGCCTCTATGAGCAGAGACACTGTATGCAAACATCTCCCTCAGGCAACGCACAACTGAGACTGAAGAGCTGCCGGAGGGCGTTGTGGTTGAAAAGGGTCATAATGCCATCATGCATCGCAAGATTTACTTGTGAATGGTTCACAATGCTGACAGAGGTGTATGGGAAATTATTTAATCTCTCTCCCACACACACACACACACACACACACACACACACACACACACACACACACACACACACACACACACACATAAATGACAGATTCTGGGAATAAAGTAGAAATTTGCAAATGCGTGCATAAATATACATAGTGCAACAAGCAGGAGGCAAAAAATCCACCAATCAAAGACAAAGAAAACTAAAGCATGCACTGTGAACGAAATGCAGGGGGATCTCTGGAAACTGAAATGCAGAAAGCTTTGAGTAAAGCAGCGTCTGAAACACGACGTAAAGATGAAGATTCTGACACATTAACAGCCGGCGGAGACGATCTGTAAGCGAGTGCTGATGTCTAACCTGTAAATCACAATCATCTACTTGCAGTTTAATCGCTCATGAAAAAGGTTTTCATGAAAATGTTGAAATATTATATAATATAGGTAGACAGCGTAAAAATGTTAAAGTTAAAAGTGTCTTCACTAAGCTTATAGCATTAGACCACATCTTACAGGCTTCTTCAGCAAATGCATGTGGCCACTGATGGTAGAAATACTTTTGTAGTAAGTGGAGCTTTGAGCTTGTCATTTCTTTGGTTATTACATAGATTGTTCTTAAAGGTCAAGAATGAGCTACAGACAAGTCCTGCAAGATATAGGGACGGCTCTTTAGCCGGTTTAAAACTTGTAGTGCGAGATGTACAGTATGTCTGGTCACTTAGTTACACTGTGTTACATATAAAATGTGTGGGAAGGATTTTTTAATGTTAAAGAATGGTGACATCACAAAGTACAAAGTCCTGTATATGTGATTAAGGAAACACTGTGAGTACAAAGAGATGTGATTGGTTGATTGATTGCTGAATGCTGCATGTCCTCCCTTCTCTCTCTCACCCCCTCTGTCCTATCTCTATTTTAAAATGAAAAGAAATGTTAATGTTGCAATATGAAGTGTTTCGACGACAGTATTGAGCGACTCACCTAGACAGTTTACATGGTATGCATGCATGATGTGAAGGGATTTAAAGAGGGATTGAAAAAAGAAGACATAGGTGCTACTGTTGCCGACAATCACACAGATTAACCGAGATGAATTTACATTTTGAGTGTTTTACAGATTATGTTTATGGATTTAACATGTCACAGAAAAGCTGCAGTAAGTCAAATGAAACACAGCAACAGGGACACTCGGATGCCAGTTTGGCAGAGAGGAAAGTCGCTCGGTAATTTAGAAAGAAGTGGCTTTTTATTTTTGAGACTGCAGCTCCGGTCTGAGACGACACAACCGGCTGCCAAGCAACCACACTGCCAGCTCCTGGAACTGAAGTCTCTTGAGCAAAACCTTCCAAACACGAGTCAGACATTTAATTACCCCGACTTAGACGAACATGGAGTCAGTCTGGATTTTTAAAAGGCAATTAAGAGACGCACAGATACACACATTTACCCAGTTATATGATGCTGTTGCCCTGTTGTAGGTTCAACCGCAAATAAGCTTGTTATTGTATTTATTGTAATAAAATCGGAGAGGTAGAGAAGAAATGTCACGAAAAAATATGAACTAAAGCAGGGGAGTCAAACTCATGTTAGTTCAGGGGCCACATGCAGCACAGTTTGATCTCAAGTGGGCAGGACCAGTAACATCATATCATAATAACATAAATAACAACAACTCCACATGTTCCCTTCGTTTTAGTGCAAAAAAATACAAGTACATTCTGAAAGTGTTCAAATTTAATGAACTATCTTTATTACTAAACATTATGAACCTGAATTTTTTTAAGAAAAGAAAGATGCAATTTCAACAATTAGTTGATCATTTACACATGTGTGTTACAACTTACTGATCACAGTGTATCTACAAAGGCACAACACATTTAGTCACAGGTATCTGGAACAGTATTTTACTTTATGATCAAAACAACACATTTTAACACTTTGCAAAGTCATCCTGCAGGCCAGACTGGACCCTCTGGCGGGCCAGTTTTGGCCCCCATGCCGCATGTTTGACACCCTTGGACTAAAGTAGACATTTACTAAAGTTACTGTTGTGTGTATTCAGGACGAACACAAAGTACGTTTTGGATTTACCGTGACTGCAAAGGAAAGATCGGACACAAATTTGCCCTTTTTGGCACTTCGATATAAATCCTCTTCATAAATGTGTAGAGACAAAGAAGAGGAGAGACAAGGAGAGGAGAGACAAGGAGAGGAGAGACAAGGAGAGGAGAGGAGAGACAAGGAGAGGAGAAACAAGGAGAGGAGAGACAAGGAGAGGAGAGACAAGGAGAGGAGAGGAGAGACAAGGAGAGGAGAAACAAGGAGAGGAGAAACAAGGAGAGGAGAGACAAGGAGAGGAGAGACAAGGAGAGGAGAGGAGAGACAAGGAGAGGAGAAACAAGGAGAGGAGAGACAAGGAGAGGAGAGACAAGGAGAGGAGAAACAAGGAGAGGAGAAACAAGGAGAGGAGAGACAAGGAGAGGAGAGGAGAGACAAGGAGAGGAGAGACAAGGAGAGGAGAGACAAGGAGAGGAGAAACAAGGAGAGGAGAAACAAGGAGAGGAGAGACAAGGAGAGGAGAAACAAGGAGAGGAGAGACAAGGAGAGGAAGTGGAGGAAAACGACAGATAGTTGACATTTGAAATCACCTGGAATCCCACAATGCCTTGAGAAGCAAGTATGTCTGGTTGTCGAATGAAAATGAATAGAGGTCAACTGTGTGGGTTCAGTGGGCTGTTAACCTTATGCAAAGTGAAAATGTACTCTTACTTAGTAACACTCCTGCTGTACAGAAGCAGAAGAAAAGCATTGAAATATCTTTGCGATGACAGATTGCGAGAGGTACACAGTGCATGTATTTCACCTTGAAGCGACTCTTTGTCAGCTATCGGTCACACAAAAGTCTATTTTAAAGTTTGTACTGTGATGGACGACCCCAAATTAATGTGTCTGTCTCTGACTTGCAATTTTCCTTTAATTCATGGAAATACTTTTCCGTTTGTTATGAGGCCATTGCTCAGCGATAATGACATTGTGCTTCAAATTCAGTTTACAACATGGCTTTTTTTCCTTCTTCTGCACTTGGCTCTGACGTTACATTGTGCCGCCTGCGGGTGAGTGTTGGAGTATCTGCCCATTAAAATGCCAACAGGTTATTTCAGGCCTCGTTAAAGATCTGCTGTGTGGTCAAATGATGAATTCCACCAGCACCTTCCTCTGCTCTGTGTTTCCTCTGTCTCTCAGTGTAACCATGCTCTCTCAAATCAGAGTTAAGTAACAGTGTTTCCCCTTGTTTGACATCCTCTACTCAGCTTCTATGTATCTTTCTTTATTCCATTTATCTCATCACCTTTCTGCTTCCCTTTTCTCTTCCAAATGACCAAATTAAAGATGCAAACTGCGTTTTCATTTCATTTATCAAATCATAAAATCTAAATAGTTACATTTTCAATTATTGTAGAGCAGGGGAGTCAAACTCATGTTAGTTCAGGGGCCACATGCAGCATAATTTGATCTCAAGTGGGCCGGACCAGTAACATCAGAGCATAATAACATATAAATAACAACAACTCCACATGTTCCCTTCGTTTTAGTGCAAAAAACTACAAGTACATTCTGAAAATGTTCAAATTTGATCTTTTTACAAAACATTATGAACAACCTGAAATTTCATTAAGAAAAAAAGGTTTAATTTCAACAATATTATTAGTTTATAATTCCCACATGTGTGTTACAACTTACAGATCACAGTGTATCTACAAAGGCACAACACATTTCCTCACATGTATCTGGAACAGTATTTTACTTTATGATCAAAACAACTCATTTGTACACTTTGCAAAGTCATCCCGCGGGCCGGACTGGACTCTCTGGCGGGCCGGTTTTGGCCCCCGTGCCGCATGTTTGACACCCTTGGTGTTAGCTACATCAGCTGTTTTGGTTGTGTTTGCTTTAGTTTTTAATTCCAAATTAGTGGGATAATTAGTGGTTATGGTGGTGAATTAAATGTGTGTTATCGTGTGAGCTTTGTGTTACTTGCCACTGGCTACCAGAGCGATAATGAAAATTTTCCCAGATTTCAGCAATTAAACTGCTACGTAAAATATTAAGTAGATATTAAAGCCCAAGTTGTAAAATATTGCCTTTAAACAATCCGAGCTAGCGTTTACGTAACTTACTGTCTGAGCATAAATGTGTCAAAATAGTCTAATTAATGTTAATAAGTGAAGAACAGCGATCACACAGGCTCACTCTGTTCTTAAATACTGGCATTTACATGTAAAACAATAAAAACAATAGGTAAATCAAACTTACCCTTAAACATAAAGGTCAAAGTTAGCCTTCCAAGTACAAGAAACATTCATCTAGACTTTAAAATCACTATGAACTGCCACACAGGAATATATTAAACTGGAATAACAAGTGTCAATGCATAAGTCATATATAGAAAAATAAAAACCTTTAGCTATATGAAGTATTTTAATATATTATTTAAATGAGAGGAGAGGAAAGAAAAGTGTGCGAGAAGACAAATGAGTTAAGAGTTTTAATTATAGAGATTAGAAGGAGGAAAAGGCTGATGACTGTGAAAGAAAGACTAAGATGAAGTTCCCCCATCTGTGTTGGTGGCTGGAGTCGCGCTGGGAAAGCACCTGTGTGAGACAGAGCCCATTATAGAGACATTACAACACCATTTCCACAGAGGGAAGACCACAAGTGGCCAATTAGATAATTAGAGCATCCTATTTCTCCATGTCTTCCTCTCTGCTTCTCCTTCTCGAGCTCAGAAGTGGAATCTTTAAGCTGGAACATGAACTCTGCTCCGTCTCTGCTGTAGACCCAGCTGGATGCACAGGGGGGAGGGGGAACTAGGGTTAAGGGTAAGAGAAGGAGTGTGTCATTTGTCTTTGTCAGCACACCACAGGACTTGTTTACTCTCTTAACCCAAGTCATTACTACTGCAGACCGTGGAGAATAATTACGTCTGAAAGCATCTGGGTTATAGCATGCACTCAAAACTGCCCATTTGTGGAACTAAATTACACTTTTTCTGCTCTCTTTCTTATTTATTTTGGTTGTTGTTGTTGTTGTTTATAAGTACAACATCTTTAACTTACACATTATGTGTTCAGTATGTTTGGATTCAGTGCCGAAGGAGGAAATAGACTTTGTGGTCATGGTGGTGGTTGGACGGCTGGGATCCTGGGACTTCTTGTCCCATCTCTCCGTAACAAAAAGTCAATGTTGATGTTGTTTAACGATGAAAGTAAGCAGTTTGAATGTATCCATACGTTCATAGTCTATTCTCGTTTAACATGCAGAGTCATGGGGAGCTGGAGACTATCCCAGGACACCCTGGACAGGTCGCCGGTCTATCACAGGGCTAACATATACGGACACACAATTTTAAGTTGCACAGAAACAGTCCAGCACAAAACACACAATGTGTTGCTTTTACACTCATACACGGATTAAACCATCAAAATATAACTTAGTTAGTGAGCTTCACAGGAGCTGGTGGACTGTATAACGGAAATGTTAGCAAACTTCTTATCTGACGCGCAGCAAGAAAGGAAATAGGCGCATTTCCCAAAATGTGTCCTCAAAACTGAGTTTATCATTTATAAAAATCAAAGATGGTATGTCACTCCAGGGGATTGTTATTGGAAAATACTTTGACTCATAATTAACATAAAACTGTAAAATATAAAACATGTGGGTGTGTGAAGCTGCAACACAGCCAGGAAGCTAAACTCCAACAAAGGTTAAAAGGGAACAAATAAAAAAGGATATTTGAAATTACAGTAATATGATTTATAGCAAACTTCCTAACTAAGACTTATACCTGCAAAGATGCTCACTGAAACAGACCAATTAAAACTCAACGTGACACTGAGCACACGAGCTTCCCTGTGTGTTGTGTGAGGAGGTGAATCAAAGAGTCCTTTCTCTGCTGGGTCCTGTGACACTCCATGATAAATAATAGAACTCAAAGGCAGCGTGAGAGACAGACAGACAGACAGAGAGACAGACAGAGAGACAGACAGACAGACAGACAGACAGACAGAGAGACAGACAGACAGAGACAGACAGACAGACAGACAGACAGACAGACAGAGACAGACAGAGAGACAGACAGACAGAGAGACAGACAGACAGAGAGACAGATAAATAAATAAAGTTACTCTAGAGAGCAGATATCTTTGGAGTATTTAATGTTTAATCTTAATACTGTAGTTCTTCATTCTATAAGAGACAATAAATCAATGCTGCACAACGTACACCACTCGTCTCCTCCAGCGTGACGCTTGGTGGACTGTGAGGCAATTTATTACATACATATGGTAAATTAATATTTGTCAAGATGGCTTTTATAACTAATTATACAATAACTCTGATTCCATGTTAACTGCATGGACACACCCTGGCTTTCATCTTTTTCTAAGCTCAAAGGCTACGGGTATGTTTGTTAGTTAGACAGTGGGGCTCACAGGTTACCTGCAAAGCCTGACAACTACTGACCATTCCCACTTGGTGAGACTAATGTGGTGTTGGTACTTTTATTTTCCCTTCAGTGCGAGTCTTCTGACCTTTACAGGTTCCTTCGGTGGACTCGCCAGGGTTCAGGCTGCAGCGAGTCATCCCGGTGCTAAACAGTCACAAAGGATGACATGAAAAGATTAAAAAGGATCTCATCGGGTGGTGACTCATGTGGTTTTGAATGACAGCTGAAGTCTGCTGTGTGATATCATACATCAGATGGACCTGAACATGAAGCTGGTCATTTCATTGAGCCTGGAAACAAGCTAGAGTATGAACAACAAGATTTCTCTGTGAAAGACAAGTGTGTGTATCGCGCCGGGATCATATACTTTGTTGTAATTAATTATGAATTATCAAGGGCTGATGATTGAAACATCTGCTGATTCAAAATGTCAGCCAAACTGGAGTGGAGTTGGAGTTGAGAGAAAGTGCCTGGAAATATGCTCTCAATTCCCTGGAACATTCCTTTTGTAGTGTCTGCTTCAAAAGAAATATTTCAAAGAGTACGTGGGTACCACAACCTCCATGAAGCGATGATTCAGAATACCTCGCAACGCTGATAACTGTGGAAAACATCAAATATTCACATATGATCAAATCGATATCAAGTGCAACGTCGGTCCCTCTTTTGAGAACTGGCTCAGGTGGATGTCTTCAAAGTGTCTAGTGGTCTACACACGGCCTCAATCCACTGACCTGAGCCCCTGCAAGTATACAGAAAAATATTTTCTTATGAAACAGTTGAGAAATCTCAGCAAAGCTTTGGTTCTGTTGTTTCTGCAAGTCAGCACTTTCTTTAAAGAATATGCAAATATGTTTCTGCTCAATTAGTACCAAGACAGATGTGTGCGCTTGGCTGAGTTCTCCAAATAAATGTGTGATGAGTACAGTAAGCAGACTTTGTCTTAGAGCAGTGGTGTCAAACATGCGGCACGGGGGCCAAAACCAAGTCCTGCCCGCGGGATGACTTTGCAAAGTGTAAAAATTAGTTGTTTTGATCATAAAGTAAAATACTGTTCCAGATACCTGTGAGGAAATGTGTTGTGCCTTTGTAGACACACTGTGATCTGTAAGTTGTAACACACATGTGTAAATGATAAACTGATACTATTGTTGAAATTAAACCTTTTTTTTCTTAAGAAATTTCAGGTTGTTCATAATGTTTAGTAAAAAGATTAAGTTTGAACATCTTCAAAATTAACTTTTCTTGCACTAAAACGAAGGGAAACATTTGGAGTTGTTGTTATTTATATGTTATTATGATATGATGTTACTGGTCCGGCCCACTTTGAGATCAAATTGTGCTGCATGTGGCCCCTGAACTAAGTGAGTTTGACTCCCCTGTCTTAGAGATTTAGGGATCCACCAACAAGAACATTTGAAAATCTGTTTATAGCCAATTGTAAGTTTTGTATTGGATTTATTGGATTTTGCAATAAATAAATGTTTAGCACAACACAATGCAGTTGAAGTAGCTGTTACACATGGAGTAGGACGTGTCTGAAGGAATCTGCAGGTTGAAAAAGAGAAACTCACTTTGGCTTCTTGACAGCTTTATGTCTTTAATTGTGAAATATGTGTGGACTGAGGATAAAGGAGTTGAGTTGGTTACATGCTACCTGTTGGTGTAAAGCTCTGTCCATTTGTTTATTTTTGCCACCTTTTAAATTGTATATAGAAAGAAATTACTCTCATGACTGTAGTATTAACATCCCCTGATCATCTGTACAGCCTCATAGGAAATATTCAGTTAATCATTCAGTGTCATTTGGCAGATGCTGATTTGTTTGGAATTAATAAACAGGGAGCTCTGCAGCATTATCTGTGAGACCAGATGTAATTAGGATTGGCATTTTCCCTCAAATCAAGAGGGAGGCATGTTCAGAGTTTTTGCTCGAAAGAAGAATTTAATTATGCATTTCCCCCTTTTCCTTTTTGATTATTTGCAATAGAGGTTTTTTTCAAACATTTCTGCACGATTGATTGAGAAAAAAGTCACTTTTATAGATGTAATCGAGGGAAATCTAATCGTTGGCTGGAGGCTGTGGCACCGGGGTCGGTGGTCCTGCGCTCAACATGTCCAAGTGACGCTGAACCTCAAAGTGCTCCTGTGTGTGTGTGTGTGTGTGTGTGTGTGTGTGTGTGTGTGTGTGTGTGTGTGTGTGTGTTTATCACTACTGATGAGCATGTGGCACCTTGTATGCATGAACGCTGACATGTGCTGTAAAGCTCTTTGAGTTGTTGCAAAGATTGGACAAAGCTCTATATACACGCAGTCCATTCACTGTTTCAGTCTACTTAATTATTACTATTTTAATTGGCAAGTGTAACAAATGTACAGGGATTTAACTTGGAACACATAGTGCTAAAACAAATATATAAATTGTCAATAAAAGTCAGTCGAAAAATAGTCAAATGGAAATGAGAGCAGTTTTTCTGTTGGACTAATATTTGAGCGTAGAGGTTATTGACCTTTGGGGATGTAGGGATATAGTGTTGCAATACGACACGTTACATAAGTGAATCAAAGAGCCTGAGCAAAGGATTGAATGGACACGGGAAGAAGACGACTAGTGGCTCTTCATCAATTCAGAATCCAATTCAAGGTTTTTGTGATCGCCTGTAGAGCTCTTCATCGTCAGACAGCCGTCTTCATCAGAGATCCACTGCAGCCCTGTGTTACTAAGGTTACTACGGTACCTTTAAGGTTGCGGCTCCTGAAATGTTGAACTCTCTCCCTCTTTGGGACTTTGGACAGTCTGGAGATTTAAATAGCAGCTTGTTTAAAATGTATTTCTACATATTTTAGGCCCAGAGCTTCACCTGCATCAGGCCACAGATCCGCTGTTTGGGTGAGGAGGTGCTGTTCAACTGAAATCAGATGTAACGTAAATATAAAGTACTGTTTAGCTGACATTGATCGTCCACAGCAGTATGCCTACATTGCTTTGCTGACTTGCCGGTGCTCCTGTCTGCTTCACAATGTAATACCTCATAAAGCCCCCGCTTCAAAAGACCCAAACTATCCCTTTAAAGTTAACACTTTAATGTGTTACATAAAGCTTCCTTTTGTTAAACGTTGCCATGTTGTGTCTCCCTTTTGTTGTGGCTCCTTGAGACCATAACAACTTGTCACCTTGCTGCAGTGACGTGCAGATGGACCCGTCACTGTTGGATGTGGTTAAAGGTGCGAGAGAGCCCATTCCTGACCGATCACAGCGATCAGTGATGCTGGGTGTGATCAGAGCTGCCTCTCTCTTCAGCAGGGTCTGTCTACATTAGACTGAGATCTCCTCACTGAGCTTCATGTCGTTTACCGCAAGTGCCATCATTCACATCTAATTAAATGCGCCATTATCAAATTAGTCTAAAAGTAGGCTATGCACTGTATGGGGGTAATAGAGATTACAATAATGATGTAAACTGACAATTAATTTCTCCTCCTGACAGCAGCGTCTGGATGAGCTGGATGTCTGGATTTAAACTAATGCAGTTATTTCGATGCCTGATGTTGCACCAGTCCTCCCAGAGTCAGGTGCAGCCCGCTGTGAGCTGCGTGGGAAGAAAGGAGCGGTTTTGTCCAATTCTTTCCGGAAGGACAGCCGCACCGATGAAGAGGGGAACACTGCCACCTAAAGGGGAAGGTTGATACTGAATTGTAGCTTTTTTTTCTCCCTTGCAGCCATTTTGTTCTGAGAGAATTAACCGTGTCAAAAGCCACTAATTTGACTTTTGTGTCACGCTATTGAGTGAGCTGCAGGGTGCCTGTGTGTCTGCTGTTTTAGCCTGACAACATTTTGCCCTTTTAACTGCCTCTGGCGTGTGTGTGTGTGTGTGTGTGTGTGTGTGTGTGTGTGTGTGTGTGTGTGTGTGTGTGTGTGTGTGTGTGTGTGTGTGTTGTTTAGTTGCAGTGACTGGCTTCCCATTGAAAGAAACAGGGTTAGGTGTTTCCTGTTTTCCAGGTCATTCCACGGTGGACTGAGTACACAACTTCACAGGCTGCACCCGCCCTGCTCAGCTGACCTCTCCGTCTCCCAGTGGGCCTCCGCGTCTGAAAGGTGCCGTGTGTGTGAGTCGAGGGCTGGGATGTGGTTTGATGTGGCGAACCGGGGCTGAGGAAGCAGCTCACTGCAAAGAAATGTCGATCTTAACAAGTCATTTTTAAGTTGTGGAGTAGCGTGACTTGTCATTTACATAGATGAAATAGCACTCTTCAGGATGTTTCCAGCTGAGAGCGCCAAACAAGGAGGACTTTCTTATGGAAGTATTAAAGGACTGTGCGTGTGTTCAGGATTTATTTCCTAACCCAATGTGTGCTACTATTCACAAACCCTTGACCAGGGAAAGCACCCATGGAACAATAATAAAAATCCTCCCGGCAAGATGACACATTGAACATATTATATATGATGTGCATTTATTAATACATCCTGCAGATTAGGGAGTAGGAGCCGGGGTGTGGGGGTCTATGGGGGGAAAAAGGGCTGCACTTTGTAGTAGACGGGGGTTTTGAGGATGGAAATATTTTTAAAGATAACAGGATAAGTCAATAATATGACGTTCAGAAACAGAAAGGTGTCTTAGCTTTTCTACGCAGCACATTCTTTCATTTAGGAGTTTATTTTAATTAACATCCTGCGGCGACTGACAGAAACAACATTTGACTAACCTTAATCATGGCAATATGAACGTGCTACTACATCTTGTCGGTAGGAATAACAAAGTGTTATTGAGAAGTGTCTGGATATAAGCCAGAGAGAAATACTCACCGCATTATATTTGCTATATTCACGTTTGGAGCAAATGAGATGCTTTAAAAATAGCATTATTAGCAGTCATCAGTTCGTGCCGAGCTGCAGGAGACAGACATTGAAATGTGACCCTGGTGCTGCAAGTACTTTAGAAATCCCAGTTGCATAGCAACGCATCTCCATCTGCAGTTAAGCTTCTCTCCACCAAAGAAACAAACTGTCATTTGTGCTTCACAGGCACTTTTATACAATACGACTTTGTTTTCAGAGAACAACATAAACACCCCACAGATCTTTATACTAAACACAACAATTAACAAGTCCAGATTCTGTGTAGTGCACGGCAAATCTGTACTTTCAAAATACGATCGACTTTATTTAAATAAATGCTCCCGTAACTCACAAAACCCGAATGAAAAGAGATGATTTTTACGTAAAATATAAAATCACATCGTTGACTTCACATTTTCCTTATAGTGGTAATTAATTATGCACTACAAGTCAATAGCCAGTTCATTATGTTATGCTCCACTTCCCAGACTCTTCACTCTCGTTTAATGAATGAAATCTTGTTTTCACTTCACACATGGGGAAGTGTTCATCACGCAGGCACCTCGACAGACACAATTGCTGTGTGTGTGTTTTAATATTCGTAACATAAACGCACACAAACAGCCCCTGGACACATGAGTTGTGCGGTCATGCATGAAGTACAGGTGCATATGTACAGTATGTGTCCACAGATGAGACATGCACAAAGAGACATGTATAAATAAATGTGTACACAACCGCATAAAGACAGTAACACCTGCACACCAAATGCAATCCTGCAATTTTATTTCACTCACAATGGGTTCAGTGAAATGTGTGGATTGCTGCGCAAGCTTGTACCTTAAAGTAAAGGACATTTGTGTGTATCTACAGTATGTTCCTCACACACACACACACACACACACACACACACACACACACACACACACACACACAGTAAAGGTCTGAAAGTCTTTTGATTGACAGCTGTGTCAAACTCTTATTGTTGTGAGGATGTGCTGTTCAGTAGTGACTTTCTTAATTCAGTTTTCAACAAAAAGGAAAAGTCACCAGTTCGTCCAAGCATCAGGTGTATCAACTTTATACTTTCTGGACACAAACATCTTTTCCTTTTTGGCAGATCATTTTCAAACTGCAGAGCTCAATGGCCGGCAAGTATCAGAGTTGTTGTTCTGAGAAAACTGAATGATTGCCAGATGTGATTTTGTGTAAGTGCTCCAATCTCTTACATAAGCACACGGTCAGATGGGAGGCTGATTAAAGGGAAATTGGTACTTACACGTACAAAAAGGTCATTTATTTGCATGAAAATGTTGAAACCAAAACCAAAACATGACCAAAGACAATGTATTTCATCCAACTGCAACCAAAGCAGTTTAACTCAAATGCACCCAAACATTGCTGTGATGGACATAAACATCTGTGCTGCACTAACGTGCACATGAGGGTGAATACATATATATATATATATATATATATATATATATATATATATATATATATATATATATGTTGTCAATGGACATTTAAAATCTTCTTCAATAGACTAACGACAGCTGCTGGACCTGAAAGAGTTTGTATTCACGTATTTCATTCAACGCTGTGCCCCTAACATGGCTGGATATATGCTATGCAATAATCACTGGGGGTAAAATAATCCAATCGCACACACCAACAACATGTCGGTAGCTGTAAATGATTATTGATGCATATTTAGGTCATTATATATTATATTCATAGCATCACGGTGCTTCATAACCCAAGTTCAATGAGTTGCTGCAAAAGAATATGAGTATGATTCCACGTGTATGTACAATGCTGCACTCAGCATATATGCACAGGCACACAAATATGCAAACACACACACACACACACACACACACACACACACACACACACCCACACACCCACATACACTCCTCTGTTTGTACATGCACCGGGTGAAGTTGTCTGAATCCACACTCTGAGGATCCACTCTGGCTTCCTCCTGTCACACCTGAGAGCACGGTGCATTTATCTTGGCACACCTTGACACTCC